>NC_136611.1:30937516-30982516 GCF_933228915.1 Telmatherina bonti
TCTCGCCCAAAGACTGCTGGGATAGGCTCCATCTCCCCGTGACTCTTAATCATACTAAGCGGTTTAGAAAATGAAAATAAAATAAAATAAAATACAGTGGTGACAATGACTGAACTAGAAGAGGAATGCTGTTAAATGATGGACTAATGTTGAACAAGGAGCAGGTGTGGAAATAAGCAACTAAGATGCTGGTGTAACTGGAGGCAGTTGGAGGAGGGGGTCCAGTGTCAGCCAGGGCCACCTTGATGGCAAACTTGGACTAGAGTTGGACATTTTTTAACCCTCCTAAAAGCCTAGGCACTGGTGATGCACCGTCATCTGGTGCTGGAAGAACTGGAAGAAGCAACTCAGTTTTTCCTACTTTCTCCTCGTTTTTCCATCCATGTGAAATCTGAGAGGCACAAACATGCTTACACGGAGAGATCCATCATAGAGCTGTGGCTAGTAATATAAAGTTGGCTTTAACTTTGTTTTTATGAAAGGAAAAATGTGTTCATTTGTATTAATCATCTGAAGTTGAGATGACACGGGAAGGCAACCGTTTCACATCCTCACTGAGATGGATAACTGAGAGATTCACATATTTTTAGTCAAAGAGTTATTTTAAAAAAAAAAAATAGAACTTTAACTAAATTGCTGTTATAATATTGCCTTAATCATACAGTACATTTTGAAATCCTTGAAAGCTCATGAATGCGCCTCTCCAACAAAGAAGCTCAGCTCTTCTTATGACTGTCACTAAGAAAAACTCTTTGTCTGATTTAATGGATGACTGGATGATCCTTATCCTACTTGACTTCTATAGTTTAATTTGTTAGGCAAATAGAGTTGTGAGTCTTTGTTTGGCAGTTTTTTTTGTTTTTCTGAAGTTCTCTCTTCATTACACCTTTCATTGCTTTGTGAGCAGGCTAACTTATCTCAGCATTGAATTGATCTTTCTACTCAGTGGGGTCTGAACTTTTGATCCTCATGGCTTGTGCTGTGTTAAACAAAGCCAAGCATCTCTGGTGTACATCAGCTCATTCGTCTCCATGGAGCCAGACGATATTGTATGTAGTGCTGCGTTTTAATGTACATTTATTTTATTTCATTGAACCTATGCCTGCCAGTCTGTATACTGTGTGTTATACATGATAAAATGTTTACCTTCTGGTGACTGTTAACATGCCAGCATAGTTGCAACCACAACAACAATAATCAACAACATGAAATATACAGAAGTAAATGTTTTCTGTAAGCCACCTGGTAATTTTCTGTAATATTTGTCGTTGCTCTTTTACAGATATATGAACTGTTTGTCCATTAGATTTTCTGATTCACTGGATTTAAATAAGGATGTCAAGCTTCATAATATATGCTTGAACAAGGGAATGATTGGATACATCTACTTCCACTGAACTAACAAAAAGCATTTTCCTAATAAAAAAAGACACATTTTTTTTCTAATATGACTAAATAATGCTCTGGACAGAGCTGAGGTGTTGATGGAATCCAGTTTGATGACCTCAGGATTGGATCTCTGCTCTTTGCAGATGATGTGATCCTGTTGACTTTATCTGGTCGTGATCTCCAGCTCTCGAACGAATGATTCGCAGCTGAGTGTGAAGTAGCTGGGATGGTGAAATACGAGACCATGGTCCTCAGCTGGAAAAGGTTGGCATTTCCTCTCCGGGTCGGGAATGAGGTCCTGCTCTGAGTGGAAGAGTTCAGGTATCTCTGGGTCTTGTTCATTAATGAGGGAAGGATGTAGTGTGAGATTAACAAGCAGATCAATGCAGCGTCTGCAGTAAGTCTGTGCCGGTCTGCCATGGTGAGGAAGGAGCTGGGCTAAAAGGCAAAGTTCTTGATTTACACTGATCTATTTTCATCAATTAAAACATTCAAAATCAATGACAACAGAGGTACAGATGAAAGTTAAACAAAAAACACTGAAAGTGTTTTAATAAAAAACTCCCTGATTAAAATATGTTTTTAAATTCCTCTTAAAAAAAAAAAACAAAAACCCGCTGAAGTGATCTCCTCAGGCAGGTTGAATTTTGGGGCCTGGTCTATAAAAGCTCAGTCACCCTTTATTTTCTGCAGAGTAACTGGAACAAGTCTAGGAAGTCTGCCTGAGGATGATGCAAGGACTAAAAGAGTTAAAAAAAAAGTCATATACATTTATATATAAAGAACAGAAACCATGAAGTGCTTTAAAATGATTCAACATCCTGATATCAATCTTTGAATGGACTGTAGCCATTGTAACGATGCTAACATGGGTGTGATATGATTGTATTACCTTATTCTGGTTAAAATCCTGTTCTGATAAAATGGTACCAGACCTGCTTATGGGTCAGGATGGCCTTGCTTGTGAGCCTTGGACTTTTAATTGTTTGAAATAAATGGACTGTATTGAAATTCAAGGAAAAAAATTCAGAAAAATTTTGGAAATGTTGCCTTGAGCAGCACAGAAAAATGGCAAAAATAAAATCTATTAAGTTCAGTGACCCAAACTTGACCCTAAATTGGTTTTTAAAAAGAGATTTGTCCATGCATTCTGTTTCAGAAAAATTAGATTTAATATTAATTTAAAAATAAAACCAGTAAAGTTTATTGCAAATTTTAGCTGCCAACTTTTTAAATACACAGAGAAAGAAGCAGCATGAAGGCAGCGTGTTGTTTTACAGCCACCTGAGCAAACATCAAAGCGTTTCAGTAACTAGGGTTGGTACTAACACACAGTGGTAACCTTGAGATTTAGCGACATCTTTGATGCTGAATCCTGTGGTGTTTATGAGCCTGAACAGGCTGGAGATCCACGCATTTCCTCTCTGTTCAGGCTCTGCACTGCTCACTCTAACAGCATAGCCCTTCACATGGGCCCAAAAACACTCGCCACAAAGTACACATCCAGCATAATGTTCATATGATTTACACATAAAGTGTTTGATTGTTGTACTTCAGTGCATGCACTGATGCATATAGAGATAATACCGCATAAAAACAGTCTTAAGCAAATTCCAGTTTAAACAGAAATATTCATCCAACTTGATTCCACATTACTGTGAATTAGTCTGAGGTGTGGTGATGCCAAAACTAAAAGCCAGTCACCAGCTGTTCCTAAGTCTTCACAACATACAGTACCTAAAGCTGGGTACACACAGGAGGATTATCAGGCTGTTTTTGTCCCCATTTTCCCTCTTAACACCCGTGAATGGCAAATGTCTGATTATCCAATGATATTATCCTGTGTTCTGAGGTGTGTTAGGAATGAGTTTTTCCCGACAGTCTGCTTCAAAACCTTGTTCATTATTTACAACCAAAAATCTTCATGTGTGGGGAAAGCCAATGACTCCCAAGACATGGCTTTGTGGATTTTGACCTGGAATGAGATTTTAAAAAAATCCTCATGTGTGTAGCAAGTTACTGTGTAAGCTGCTGAATCTTGTATTCACACTGGAAAAATTACAGCATCAAATTTTAGTAGAAAAAAATAAATGAAGCTCCTGTACACTTCTAGGAATATGTGTGAATAAGCATGAGGACTGAATGCATTTCTGGTTATTTTCTGTTTTTAATAAGCGTGATCATTAGACAGCTTAGATGACAAATGACTCCCACCTTGCTTCAGTAAAGGTGAAAAGTCCATCCTTGTTATGTCAGACCTGCTTTTGAGACACAGCAGCTTTCTACAGCTTTGATGATTTAAAAGGATCTGCTGGTGTCTAGGAAGGAGTGACATCCAGCAGAGCAAAGTGCAATCAGCTGTTAACCCTTCCCGGCTTGTCCCAAACTAGAGTTGTGACCAAGTTGTGTAACTACAATCAAATCAGTAAAAGCAAAGTACAAAAGTAAAAAGAGCAAAAACAACAACTCTAACTTCAGTTTGAACATTTTCCAAAGTGAATGGTGAAGCTTGCTTTCACATTATTACATTTGATTCACACAATTTATTTTCACAATTACACAGACACAGACTGGAAATAGCTGCTATGTTACAGTGTGAAAAAAAGAACATGGTAAGAAGCTACGAGCTTGTAAATCAGGCGTCCCAACACACCTCCACCATTCTGTGTAACTTTTGCCATTCTGCCATCTATGCTGCTCAATGTTCAGGAAGTCACGACACCAAATAGACCAGTGGTTCCAACCTCGTTTCCTTTATGAGCCTTTCCATGTGACTACAAAAAGCCATGGAAAAACCTGCTCCATGTTGAACCTATACGTAGCTTTATGTTTGTTATTTGCTAATTTCTCACCACAAATGATGATTCCTGCTGAGACCTTTCCTGTACTTTGATAAAACCAAAGTTACGGTTACTATCAAGATATAGCATTAAAAAAAAAATAGGGACAAAACATCTTGTCTGTGGTGTTTCTCAGACATGTTTGATTAAAAAAAAAAAAAATGTTGCAATAGAAATCATGGCCACCAGGACCAACACGACCTTCTCCACCACCATACCACACTAGCTCACTGACTTCAAACACACAGTATGTGGACAAAAATGGACAAGACACACAAAGTGTGTGTACTGATTAACCTTTTTTTTAATGTTTAACGAAGGATTTTGAGACTTTGTTATACAGCAGATTTTGACCCCATTTAGTTGCTGCAACACCTGGTTTAAAAATATTTGTTTCATGTCAAAGAAACATCCGAATGATAAAAACCTTGAGCAGATACATCGCAGATCTTTGTGTGTGGACATAATTTTGTTTTTACACTCACACTCTGTACTTTCATAACCCCATGTACTATGTGGGACCCCCTTCAGGGTTCAGGGATGCCAGGTGTGTCTCTTACTGTCTACTTTTACAGTGGTTTTGAAAGGGAAATTAAAGTCAATTGTGCAATATCTGTATTTGTTTCTGTTGTCACAGCAACCCTGTTCTTAATTGCTTTTGTTGCTTATTTCATAACATTGCTATTTTCATAATTTTTTTCCTTTTTTTTTGTTTTAAAACAATTTTGAGTATTTTTATATTTGTTTAGTGTTTACTTTTGACTTTTACATCTTTATAGATTTATATGTAACTTCCTCAAATATTGTATTTCTACATTTGGTCTTTCCAAGCTCTGCTAGATAATTCGCCTTCCCCCTCTTAGGCAAAATAATGGATTGTGATATTTTATCCAAAGCATGTTAACTATGAATTTCAAGGCGTTATGCTAGCAAGCCCCAGGTTACATCAAGCCTTCATAAAACCCCATGTGCTGTACACTTGGGTGATGTTTTAGATCAGCTGGTAGTTTCTTTTCCCCTTCACATCAGGTCTAGTTTAATTTTACTTGTAGGTTTCTTTTCTTAATATGTTGTTATTTATAACTATACTATATTATATTGTATTGTTATTAAAATATATAAAAAAATTAAAAATAAAAGTAACTTTTAGGTTGTACTTACTTTCAAATATCGCCCCATATTGGCTATAATACTATAGTTACATTATTCGCTCATAATGAAGACAATATTGCATAAGTAATATTTTACATTTCTCATGTTTAGTTTAATATTTTTCACTCTATTTTGTAAACCTGCTCAAATAGTAAGTAAAAGAGAAAAACAGTTTAGGTTTAGTCAACATTGTAGTAGAACTGAAAATGTAATAAGAGTAAAAATGGATTAAAGTTATTATGACACTCACATTCTGTTAATAAATTTTAGATTAGGACAGAAGAGAAAACCAGCAGAAATGAAACTGGATACTGCATTCCAGTATCATAACAGAAATGTAAAATAAAGCATACTGTATGCAGCAGCAAGGTCCTTTTAGTTATCATCTCCTTCATCTTTGCTCATGAGAAATGTGTATAAATAGGTTTAGACAGACATCTGCATCTCATATAACATGACAGTGATGCTTATGGGATGACAGAAACACAACATTTTCATCTTTCTATATTGAATTTAGCTTTTAACTAACAAGAACCTCAGTAGGTCTGCCTGTGGAAGTGTTGACAATAAAAGTGTTCCTCTGTCAAATCTTACTCAGCTGCTCTTGAAACAATTCATCATTTTCGTGGTACCGATGCAACATGAACAGTCCCCTGCTCCCTTCTAATATGGGGGATATTTGTGGCTGCTGTGAGGCAAACAATTTAATAAATCAGTTCATTTCAGTGCACACGATACCCCCAGGGTTTTACAAGCAAGCAACATGCTGCAGCATCTAAAGCCTCCGAAAAGATGGATGAGAAAACAACTATTAAACAGTCCTTTTAAAGAAGGCCAATTTCTACTCCACATGGTAACATTTGTATTCCTGGGTGGGTGCTGAGGATGTATGAAGCGGTTGCTGTGATGGCTAGACTTAACAGCAATTAAATGAATCATTTTCAGCCACATTTGTTGGTTCACAATCCTTTTCATACATCTGAGCAATTCCAAATTAATTGTGAATCTGTCAGCAACATTAATAGAAAAAATGAGAAATTAGTCGTAGATTAATTTAATGAGTAGATGTAACAAGAATAGGAAAAGGGTGGGGGGGGGGGGCAGTGTAATCTTAATATGAACAAACGATTTAGACTGTTGTTCTGGCTACACATCCCAGCATAATGACACATATGTCATACAAGAAGGTTTGTGTGAATAAGAAGCATTGTTATTATTGCAACAAAGGTATGTGTATATTTAACTCTTCAATAAAGTATTTATTTCTGAAGGAGTTATGAAATATGTCATCGACCTGTTGGGAATGCACAAAGAGCTAAAAATGGATGCAATTTCAAAGGGACAAAAGGATTACACAGAGGAGCTTAAATGATGCTGATCACAGAGATTCTCTAATGGATTTCCTTCCTGCCAGGTGTTGTGCACGGCCTGAAGAAATAACTTGTGTATAAAATCCTGCCAGTTACAAAAGGCTGTTGGTGCTGAAGCTAATCTGACCTCAAATCCAAATCATCACCGTAAACTCAGCTCAGCAGCACACCTTCCTCGTTGGTTCAGCTTCTAATTCATTTTAAAATGCTGATTGATCAGAAGAGATTTTTTTTCCCATCACCTTTATTGAAGTTCTTGATTAGATCTGATATGATAGATTACAAGTCAAGTGGAAAAAAATAGTAGAAAAGGCCGGATTCCGCAAGTCATGAATTGCCTCCCGCTGGTGAGATGTAAATCAGTGAGGCGTGCTAAAATTGATGGAGCATCCTCTGGTTTTATTCCTGACTCCTGAGATAACCCTGAATGCCCCAGCCAGTGTGTACGGACACTGTAAGATGGATTACAGGCAAAGAGGAGAGTTGTGAAACAAAGAATTTCAACATCACAGCTATCAATCACATTGCTCCTGTAATGCTCTTTTGGCTCTCCATTTGGAAACTAAACTGCGATCATGGGCTGTCCTGAATATGAGGTCCGCATTCATTTTCATCTCAACTGCCTTTGCTTATGTTAAGTTAATTGTGCTCATGTCCCAGGATACACGGTGAGAGGCTGTAACATTAGCCTGTTTCCTGCATGCAGCTCATTGTGATGCGAGCTTAATATTGGCAGAGTAAACTGCACCTTGGCAGAGATGCTGAGCTGTAGCGGTGGTGCTGCTGCAGGGACATGACAGCTACAGTATTCCTAGCCATAAATCCCTCCCCCCCCACCCTCACACACACACACACACACACACACACACACACACACACACACACACACACACACACACACTCCACAGGGCACACAGCTGCACCTGTGTATTAAGTTGAAAGATAGCTAAATTCAATCTGCCCAGTTGTTCCATGTCACTGAGCGAACCTATTTGGTTTGTAAGACTTTTATGCCGTTTCAACAACAGCTTATTTATTTTTGGTAGGTTTTATTTGTTGATTTGTTTTCTTTTTCAGACGCTTAGAAGAAGAGTGGGGTTTGGGAATCATTCAGCTTCCACTGAGTGTGAATTCAATTATACCAGCTCCTTTACTTATCCCTCTTAAAATCAAAGCAGCTTTCTCAAAGCTGCATCCTGAGCCTCTTCGATGTCACTTGTGAACATAAGCATTTAATATCCTGAATAGGGTGTGATGATTGTTAAGCCTTTCCCACTCATTTTTAAAATAAAATAATCACCCACATGCTAATTTATGGAGTGCATTTAATTGCTTTGTGTTGTTGACGGTATCAAGCACTTGATGTTGTGCACAAGGACAAGATCGGTAAACAGTTTCATTCAGCGACTTGCTCTCCTCATTCTGCTCCCCAGCTCAGTGTGATATGACTTTGATTGTCTACTTGCAATTTACCCAGCAACTGCCAGCTCTCTGTCTTTGCCACCTCTCATACAGACCTTTTCTTAGATCTCAGCGGATTGCCTAGCAACCTTTTTCCTCTGTACAAATACCAATCTGTGCACTCAGCAGCGAATGGTGACCAGAGTAATTATTATTCAAGGAGACTAACCAGAAATGCAACACATTAAGAAGCATTACAGTTATAGAAAATCATTCCGGTGAAGTATACGGACTAAATATTACAGGAATAGATGACACCACAAACAGGAGGATGTATACAGGGGTGAGACGAAAAAAAGAAGCAGCTTCAAGCAGTAGAAATCTGCCTTGCAAAGTTCAATGTCAAATATTATACTGTTTTCAGATGCCTCTAACCACCAAGCAGAACTGATGAAAACTTACTTTTTCTGCTATTCGGTAGACATTTGAGAAAATGTATTGCTACATTTTCCGAGGCAGGGAAATCTTTTATGCAACGCCACATGGGAAAAAGTGCAGTTCTATATCACATTGTCATGTTTGAGGTAAAACATTCAATGTTTCCATCAATTACAGCCCAAGAAGAAGTGTGAATTTAGTTCATTGTAAATTCTCATTAATACAGACTCAGCAAAAACTTAGGAATAAAAGCACTATAACAGACTTTTTCTGACTTTACTAAGGTGGAAAAAGTCAGCCAGAAACTCAAAGCCTATTCTTTCTATAAATGAGGCAGCATAGATGTCACTGGAGACGAAGGAGTTCATTAGAAATCTGAAACAAGACAAGCTAATTGCCTTTCAGCTAAATGTGAAAATAAATTACTTTTATAGGCAAGATGGAGGATTCTCACATTTATAATATAACTTTCAGGCAAATTGCAGGTAGCATTCAGCCTTTAATGCAGGAGTGGGTACCTTGACCCTCATCCTGCAGATTTTTTATACTTTCCTGCCCCAACACACTTGCTTTATTGGAATAAGTCACTGTGCAGAACTTGATAGGATATTCAATTTTGGGGGGGCACCATTCATAAGTGGTTATTCATTATCCTAACCACTTAGTCCGATTAAGGGTCGCGGATATGCTGGAGCCTATCCCTGCAGTCTTTGGGGAAAAGGCAGGGTACACCCTGGACAGCTCGCCTGCCCATCGCAAGGCGGGGTCACCAGGTCACCTTTTTTTGGACCTCGGTCCAAAAAATTATATTTTGGCTAAATTTATCAAAAAAATTAAAGTTTTTATTCAGACTGTCTAAATGATATAGTTTATACAGAGATAAATCTGTGAAAATAGAACCCTAATTTTTTTAAAGCACATTAACGCATAAAAAACAGTACACAATAAAAAGAAAAAAAATAATTTTGCATAATTCTGAGTTTGAGTATTTCTTGTCTGAAGTTTCTTGTCTGAATGCTGAACCGAATCCACCAATAAATCTTCCTTTATGAAGATTTTGACAGATCTCCAGGCTTACATTAAGAGGATGGCTACAAGATGACCCATTTTATATATCCCACAATAAAACACTGTATTGGGCATGAACACAAATATATGTTATCTTGGTGAACATGGCTCAAGTTTGGGGAAGTAGTTGTCAAAGATTCTGGGTGGGAAACAGTAAGCAACATTGATCAGAAGAACAGGTCAGCTTTCAGCTACAATTACTGAGTGTTAGAGTAACTCTTTGGGTTTCAAGGCCCCTATTTTTGTAAAGCTAGCATATGCTGTTTTGATTGATAGGTTACGATGATGTTTGATATTTTATTTTGAAATAGATATTTCAATGTTGATTGTTACATTTTCAAACATGTAGTCTGGGAGACGATGCTGGGTGCTAATAAGTCACTGCTGCAAGTTTAAACAATATTACACCCTCACTTGCAAAAATAGTCACAAAAACAAACTGCCTTATCAGTAAAGTTTCATCCTCTTCATCTGGGGGTTTTGAATGCCCAAGCTTAGTCATGCAAAAGATGCACTTTAGCAATGTGCAATTAATATGCAATATCATACACAAAACTAACTGCTTGTGGCTTCACAGCCCACACAGTTCTGAGTAGTCAGTGGTGCTGAATCGATGAGTCATTTGCACTTTTCTGTGCTACACATGCACATTAACAGGTTTATGATATTCTGACGTATACCAAACAGACACCTGTCGTTGCTCTTAATAACTGCTAATAAACTTCCTGTAGAAACCATGGAAAAATATTAACATAATATGAACAGTTTCGTAGATATGTTTTTGTAGAGAAGCTTGTTTGTAAAGCTTATTTGCTACAATGATAAATGACTCTAAAGCTACCTCTCACATGGTAATGATTTAGTTAGAGGTCATATGCGATTCCAAATAAATATAATTTTTTAAAAAAAATTAACTTTTGCCAAAAAAAAAATTCAGTGGTTCTTTTTCTATTTTTTTTCTTTTTTACATTCAGGCTAATTCTTAAAAACTATAAAGTGTAGCAAGTGCCTGTGGATACTCCTTGTTTTGTTTATAGCCAAAACATCTGTGGATTACAGCATGAGATTTTAAACGTAATAAGCCAAACATTTCAATCACCCCCTCTTCTAAATGCGCTTCCACTGGAGCATCTTCATGCAGCAGTCCTGTCTTTATTCTGTCAACAAGTGTTTTCCCTGTTGGGTTTACTGAAGCCCTGTTCTGCATAGCACAGGAAATCTGAGGAATGAAGGAAAAGCCTATGCCTCATATTGGATTTTGATATTAACTCTTCATCCAGTAAGGCAGACATCCTTATGGGAGATGCTTTTGTTTATTTCAAATAATGAAAATGCTTTTTTTTTTTTTTTTTTAAACAAGGATTTTGTTCTTTTCTCAGCACAACAAGGTCACAATCGGCAAAGGATTGTACACAAACTCTTTGGTTTAAGTAGAGAAGAGGGAGGTTATTGTATGTAATTTTATAAATCACAGGGAGGCGGAGAGTCCTTCAACTCTTCTTTGCAATATAATTAATAGGTTTATTTTCAATTGTTGCTTTTATATAAAGGTATAAAATTTAGCCATGCGCTGAAAACAACAGCTTTGTTTCTCTTTCTGAGTTTTCTGAATGTGTTGCACATTAGAAATACAAAAGAAGATTTTCCTATGCTTCAGTGAGATGTAAACGCCAGTTCTCCAACAAGTTTGCCTCCTTCACGTTATTATTTTCATCCACTCGATCAACAGCTTAAAGTCATAAGACGTACCATTTGTGGACTGTCGTCAGGTTTTCTACAGCACCTGCTCAACAACATATAAAGATCATTCTGTAAAACACAAATGTGAGCATTATCAACAATATTTAGCAATTATGATCTGATAAACATTAAAAGGGAAGAATTATTGATCATTCTCAGTGTCTTTGTCAGACATCAGTGAATAGTAATGGGTTTTATATATTATTTATTTATATATTATTTATATATTATTTATGAGCTGTATAAAAGATTCGATAGCTTTCTGGCATTCAGGCTGCTTCTCTGAAACTGTCTAACTTTTACAAGTTATGTGGTCACATCTATTTATTTTCCAGGCAGGTTTTTTCTTGCAGTTCCTCCTTGTCATTAGCAGCCTTCTTTCTTTTCCCCTGGAGATGTGCCTCGGAGTCAGACCACTGGCCTCACTGTGTCAAATATCATTTATGTTCTTTCTTTGTACCTTTGTGATTCGATTTGGATCTCTGGATTCCCTCCAATATGATACATGTTTGAAATTGCATTTGCCTGGTTCACGGAGCATCTGTTTGTGCTGTTTTTGAATGTTGATGGTTTAAGAGAGAGATTGCAGAATTTCTTTTTTTTGGCCATATTTACCAACATTTTAAAAGAGTAAAGGTAAAGTATACTAGTGTTACTAATCTAAACACAAAGAAACATCTACTTTGTACTTATCCACATACACTTAGTGGACCTAAAAGCTTATAAAGACCTCCAGCCCACAGTTTGCATTACTGGGAGCTAAAGGGAGCTCGACCTCCCTAAAAACCTCCCCTCAAGACATTTGGCTGATACTTACAGAGGCTCCCTAAAAAAAGTCCTCCTTCACTTTACATTTCATTTTTCCATATTGGTCCGTAATGTTTCTTAAAAATTAGGATGCACCATTATCACATTTGTTTCAAACCCAGTACGAGTACTTATATTTGAGTGCTTGCCAATACTGAGTACCACGATGAGTACCAATAAATCCAACTGGAGGAATGTGAAGTGTCGTTGTATCAAATGGGTCATCATCAGGCCATCCTTTGTTTGTAATGCTTAAAAACCATCATAATCTCCATAAATAAGAAGGATGAAGTGTTTTCTGCTGGCTACTGGTTGCCGCTGTGAAGAAAAAGAAACTTTTTCAAATGAAAGTTTTCTTGTAGAGAAAAGCTCAGATACTTCAAATAGCATGAGCAGTAACATAACTTTGTGTCTGGACAGCTGATGATAAATATTCTAAATGTAAGGCTTGAAAGTTGTCACAATCTCCATGAATAAGGAGGATAAAGTGAATTTTTTGTAGATATGGTTCACTGATGTAACACCCACAAGCCCAAAATCTGCATCTCTCAACAAAATAGTGCTAAATTAGGATTTCAAGAGCACCAGTGATAACTTTGTTTCTTTAAAAGTGTTTTCTGTCTTTATCTGAGATTTGTCTGAGTGTTTGTCAGCTGCATACAGTAGTGGCAGGATATTTTTATCCGTAACCATCATGACTTATGAAGTTGCAGGACATACCTGAATGAAAGGCTCCCCAGAAAGCCCCAATGTAATATGAACCCTGATTCAGCCCATAAATGTCCAGCATCTTCAGTGTCCATAATTTTAAGAGTTTTAAACTAAATGAGTAAACTGTTTGTATAATGCAACACTGTTTTGTCATGTCCTCTTTACCAAAAGCACATCAATAATCTTTGTACTGTGACATAAGATGGAAGAACTGAACAGATTACTGAGTTTTACAGACACAGAAATTTTCCCTTGCTTTTGTTTAAAACACTTCTTCTGTGATCCCTCATTTACTTTATTTGTAAAGCCCAGCTTTCTGGAGTGACCTGTATGTGATCAGCATTTACAGCAACTTATAATGTGCCGAAGTTATAAGTCATACGGGGGTATAAAAGTGGCTACACCTTTGACCCTGAAACAGATCAGGAAAGTGGTCGATCGCCTTGTGATTTGAGAGGCAGTTTGAAAATAAACTAGCACCAACAGTGTCATATTGGTCTTGTGAGATGGTAAAGGTAATCTCAAAGTGTGGGCATGGCAGCAATCTAACTCCCAGGGGAAATCAGGAGCTTTCACGGCTGCCCTGCCCGCCAGCAAGTTTGTACTTAACTCTGAAATGACAGAGCAATGCGTGCATGGATGAGGAGAGACAGAAACTTTGACCTTAAACTGAAACAGTTCAGATACGACTCAGGTGTAAGACAAAGCCGCATGTTTCCAGATAAGTTCACAGCTGCCCTGGATGCAGCCACATATGACAGCTTGTGTCTTTAGCCTTACAAGCTTGAGATGAACCATCTGATATGACTGTTTACAGTGTCAGTAACTCAGTACTTTTTACATCTTTGCATACTCTTACATCCAAAGAATAAAAAAAAAGTCTAATTCTGCCAAGTACAAAGAAATTGAAGCTAATTTTCATCACATAACCTCTAAAATAAGGAAAGAAGCATGATGATGTGTCCATAGAGGGAAGAAGCTTCACACTTTTTTGTCTAACCTTTACTTTATTTTACTGTTGTGAGCCTTGTAAATGCAGAGAGCTCATGATGACGTGCTGAATCCTGCTGAAATAAGATCACGGGATGAAATCAATAGAACAGGATGAGAGGATTTGAGGCCCATACACTAGAAAGTCTTACACTGTCTGGCTTACTTTGACAGTTCTGCACAAGGAGAAAATAGCTTGTCTCTTCATTCCAAGAAAATGCCAACACATTCTGAGAAGGACCAATATGTTGTCCAAATAAATAAAATGTCAAGTGAATAACAAACCAAGAAGCATCTGTTGCCATTACGTTGACGCTTTTCATTTTGGTAAATTAAGCCCCTGACAGGACTGGAAATGAATAAGTCAGTCAGACTCCAGAAGAGGGGCTGAGCGTGTTGTCCATGCGCACTGCAGACAGAGACATTGTATTTTTGAATAACTTAATTTCCTCTATACTATGTGGCCTCTTACCTCAGTGAGCATGTACAAAGCTGTGAACTGTTTTTTTTTCTTCTATGCACTTCTACAGTCAATACTTGTTATTGGTTAGATAAATTTCAAGTCCTCAGATGACCAGGTTCCCTTATGAGGTATGGATTTTCTTCATTCAGTCATTGTCTCTTGATCTAGAAGATCCCTGCTTGTAGGCAAACTTAAAACATAAGAAAAAAAATATCATATACATTTCTGGTCTAAAACTTGATTTAAAAATTTATGTGGAGGATAATTTGCTCCAGAGTCCATCAGCCTGCTGGACTAAATCTACACAAACACATAAGAATTGTTTCTTTTTAATGTGTTTTTTGTTGCATCTGCCAGTATCCCCCCTCCCTATTCTGATTCTCTCAAGGCTTTTCTGAACACTTGAGGTGAGTGCAGTGTTCAATCTCTGTGTCGTTAAACTGTTTCATGTGTGCAGCTGCAGAGCGGTAAATCCTGCCGTGTGAATCTGTCATGTGTCAGAACCTGTTGTCATTAGCAGATATATCTTGCACTGCTTATTTATCGTTTTCTTCTCAGTGAGGAACACGAGGCAGAACATTCAGAAAAAATCCTGTTATATGACAAAAAAGTATGCTTCATTCAGCCATTCAGTTGTGACTGATTTCACATAGCAATATTCAGATGACAGACTAATGGAGTTGTTTAAGACAGTAAGTAGTAAATTCCTGGACAAATTACATTCCTGGAAATATAGTAAAAAAAAAAAAAAAAAAAAGAGCATGAAGACAAAACGTACTGTGTTTGAGTATAAAATTGCTTATACAGAACTGACCATTTGTAACATCCAGTCTCAGTTACTGTGACAACTCACATCAAGCTCACTTTAAAGTGCTTTACTGCATCAAACACCAGATTTCCCACATGAAGATCTTAGTCACTTTGGAAAAAATGCATTTGTGATTTTGAACCAGTGAACACATTAAACTCCCACATTCTGGATGGTTTATTCAGCAGTAAGGAGCAGATTTAATCAGCTGTCCCTAAATAGATAATTAAGCAAGAAAAAGGAATGCTTGAATCATGACTTGCTTGAATGGACTTATATCCAAATGAGTAATATGAATTTAATAGCGGCATTGTTATATGTTATAGACATTAAAACACAGAAAGTAAAGGTATGTGTCCTGGACAACATTCACATCTGCAGTAGCTGCTGACATTAACAGAACATAGAAATGAAGAACATTATTTGTTACAATGTATGACTGCTAAATTATACTTGTATATTGTGCATTTTGAGCTGGGACAGAACATGGTTTGGGTTATTGCAACAGGAGAATGTTGGCTAAACATACCCCTGCAATAAGTGTGGCAGAGGTTATAGAGAAGTGGCATTACATAGCTGCTATTGCATTAATATCCACAACCAGCCTCCATACACAAGAGATCCATCCATTTTCTACACCTGTTTAATCCAATTCAGGGTCGTGGGGTGCTGCTATCAGGGGAGAGGCGGGATACACCCTGGAGAGGTCACCTGTTCATCACCATTCCATCTCAGTCCATCACAGGGCCACTGTGTAGACAAACAAGACAAATAACCACTCACACTCACTCTTAAGGTCAATTTATAATAGCCAATTATAACCCAACATGCACGTTTCTGGAGTATGGGGCAAAGCTGGAGAGAATCAGCACAGAGTGGCTTAAAGTGTGACTTTCAGAACAGATGTGACTGTAAAAAGCAGTTTCCTGTTACATAAATTGTTTTTAAGTAATAAAAGAAAAATTGATAAAAATGAGAAGAAAATAATTGAGTTTCTTTGTTTAGGCATATTTGTACTTTAATTCATATTTCAGACGGTATATGTGCACAGAATCACACACAAATATATGTTTATTGGCATTTAGTGATATGTGATTTCTGTCTTTCAGATGTCTGTGAGAGAGAAAGGATTTGTGACGTTTAATTGCAGATATTGTGTGTAAAGGTGTGCAGAATATGCTTAATGGTAAAATGGCCGTTTCAGCTCACCTGGCTGGTGTCCTCTCCTGGGTGTTCGGGCTAAGGTTTCCCCAGGGGCCTGAGCATTCTTTAAAGGTTCTGGGAGAAGTCATGAAACAGATGGTTGGGGCTTCGGTTAAAGCTTGGGTAGGTAATGTTGGAGAGCTAGCAAGATGTGAAAGTAGCACCATGTCTTGGCTCCTCCCCCTCTGGCTTTACTCCTTGCGTGATCCGAGGCTTTTTTCTTACCTCTGCCAAGAAGTTTATGTTTTTACTGACATTTATCTGTTTGTGTTCAAGATAACTCAAAAAGTTAAGGATGGGTTTTAAGCAATTTTTCAGGAGTTGTTGGAAATGTGAAAAGGAAGAACAGACTTAATTTTGGTGGTGATACGGCTCACCATTTGGATCCAGGAATTTTTTTTAAAGGCCTTGGTGGAGGTTTGCGCTCTCCGAGTGCTTTTCTAGTTAGCAGCTTTTTCCACCAATGATTTTCTCTTTCTTGGCTGTTTAGCGGGAGGAAACAAATAAACCGAAAAGGGGTGTGAGAAATTGTTCCTGCATTTTGTCAGCCATGTTTGCCTTCAGTTTTTTCTTTACTATCCGTGTGCTTACATGGGAGTTTTAATTCCTCTTTAACTCTGAATAAAAGTTAATTCTGCTTTAAACTGATGAAAAACGACCATGCAAACACTTAATTCCTAATGCAAATTTCTTTTTGGAATTAAACTTAATTCCGATGTAAGTGGCTGATTTATTCACATTTTAATTCTGAACTATTTAATTCCTCTGTCATGTAAACCTTAATTCTGCTCTAAGTTAATTCCAGTCGTTCTGAGCATGCTCATTACCTTGTCCTGTCCCGATGACGCGCGTTGTTTTGCCTCCCGTGTTTGGTGGTCTATCTTTCTTCTTCTTCTCAGTTGCTGCAATAAATGAAGTAGTATGCTCGTGTTGAGCTGGTACTTCAAATTTATAATAAAAATAGCGGCAAAACTGGTACTTATTATGTAGTTTTTACAAGTTATGACTGAAAAAACGAGAAGCAGGGAGCCAACTTTGTTTATTTCCGGTATACGTCACGTGGACCCTCTGTCCAATCAGAACCCTTCCCAACCCGCCTCTCTAAAGAGGAATTAAGTGAGGACATGTTTCATGTAAACTTTCATTCAGAATTATTTTCATGTAAACTTGTCAGAGAATACGTTAATTCCAAAATGATTTAATTTGGAATTATTAATTCCGAAATAAAAAACATCACTTAACCGTACCTTGTTGTATTTACAATATGCAGGGTGTGGTTATCAGGTATGCGCTGCTAGAGGGGGAGGAGGGGAGCTGGAAGAAGAAACTTACAAGATATAAGAAATAAACAAACTTCAATTCGGCCCGAATGTTTGGATTGGTCAGTTTTTTACAGATTTACAGTAAACTGAGGGATCTAACTGTATTGTTCATGATTACATAATATATAGATTACTATCAGGACAAGGAACCACTTCACCCAGAGTAAAACAAAAATGTCTGAGCAAGATTACCTACCCCAGCTTTAAATGGAGTTAAGTTTTAGGTTGGGGAAATGGTTTTAGGTTCAGTTTATTAAGTGCATTCATAATATCTCTTTGGGTAGGTAGTTTTTACAGTTACAAAACTGCCAAAATCCATTTTGGGAGTTTTATAGAATGTCATGTATTTATTCAATGGGAAACACCTCTACTGGGTGGAAAATGGTTAAGCCCAATCAGCTGCTCCACAGCAGTTTGTTGCTTAGACCCCTGGTCCATTACTTACCCTGAAAAGACTTTGTACTGGAGTGGGTTCACTGTTTTCCAGCTGCTCAATCAGGCTAGCCTTCTCACAGTGAACCTTGAGGATGGTCATATTGGCCAGTTGAACTGGCCCAAACTGTTAAAACCATTGCAGAAGATATCAGATGCAAACCAATTTATAACACCATTAAGACTCGCGTTGTAATTCCTCCTTCATGTAGCGGCTCCATTATCTGTGAACGTCCTTGTTACTTCATTCCTCAGCGTTTTGTTTCAGTTTTTAGCAGCTGACAACAACAATCATATCTTACAAATAACACTTTTACTGGTCATTTACCACAATTTATTTTCCATATCTTATAATGAAACAGGTTGTAAAAAGCACACACACACACACACACACACACACACATATATATATATATATATATATATATATATATATATACATAAAAAAAAAAAATATATATATATATAAGTATATCTATTTATATATATATATATATATATATATATATATATATATATATATATATATATATATATATATATATATATATAAATCAGATCACTGCTTCAATAATACATTATAAAAAAATAATAATAATAATAATTTAAAAAATAAAACATTAACCACAGGAGTGAAACTGCGAATAAAAAGTAAAATTTCACATTGCAGCTTCAAGCTGTTTATTTTTCTTGGTTTATTTCAGCTCAATTACATGAATTTAAATATGATTTATATCACAAATCAAAAGTTAACATGAAAATGATACTTACTGTTGTGCCAGCAATTTCTGTAGGCTGTACATTCTATGTGGCAATCATTTTTATATTATGATTTGTTTTGTTGTGTTTAAGGTATTTCACTTGAGTGGCTTATCACTTGAAAACAATGTCAGTCACTGTTTCACCTTCACTGACAAAGTGGTCACAAGAAGCAGTAGAAAAAACTTTTAGCTGGGCCAATCCAATCTTTCATTTGTTCTGCTTCTCTGCTGCTTATCACACTGTTTCCCTGCTCTGTTTATAGCATTTTGCATTTCATTATTTTACCTGCACAGCAGAGAGGTGCCCAGATTATGAAAAGCCGAGGAAATGTGTTTAATAAGATTAACAAATCATTAAATTATCATCCTTTAATAATCCTCGAGAGGCAAAGCAGAACGTGAAAAGTCATGCTGCTGTTCAGCCTCCTTTGCTAATTGAGGACACTGAGGGGCTGGTAGGTCAGATGCTCACTAATCAATACTGCTGCACTCCTTTATTTCCACTGAAAAATAGTTTCATTTTCATTACCCTGGGTCCAGGATACTCTGCAGCAGATTAATTATCTCCTTTGCTTCCTTACCAGTCCCGTGTCCCTCCCACGCAACCTTTTATGTCATTTGTTTGAACAGTCCACCGATTCTGTGCAGCAGGAATCCAGTCATTTGGAGCCAGAGCCTGGCGGCGTGCTCTGTTCACTGGTGGTGGGAATAAGTCGGGGGGGCAAGGCAGCACAGGCTCAGAGGGGAGGGCAGCCATAAGGCTCGGGTGGTACGAGGCTGGCCCTGGACCTCCCAGCGCCTGAGTGGAGGGCAGCATGCCCACATTGTGCTGCAGCGACAGGTGGACATGGCAATAATCCAGAACCGACTGCTCACACCTGTACAGTGTCAGGGGACTCAGCTGCCGCGGTATCTAGACAGAACAGAAAGCAGGAAATAGAAAGGAGAAAAAAAAAAAACACAGAGAGTCACATATAAGACTTTAAGAGAGCCAAAAAATCCTCCATGCCAACATTTATCAGCTTTCAGAATATTTGGAATTGGATTAATTTACATCTTGCTGTCATGGCACAGCTCTGTCATTAATGGAGACTTGGCCGGTGTTACAGTGTTGAGTCCCAAGACCTAAAATCCGTGGTGTTCAAACACCCACTTTCAGCTGGAGTGATTTATATGCAAGATGAAAGCCTTAAGCAAGAGTGCACACATATTTTTTGCCCTCTTCTAAATGGAGTCAAGGCTCCATTTGGAAGACAGTGCTTATTACATTACAAGCACTTTGCTGATTCAAAAAACCCCCTTCATTTTATGTTCTAGTGTGGTCTGAATTATGTCAATTTAACAGAATAAAGCTGCATCAAGGGCTGTTTAATATTGATATTAATATCCGAATGTATATTAATGCTTTCAAACAAATATGAATGCACTCATGCTTGTTGAAATGCAACATGACGCAAAATATTCTCATTTAATCATATCAGAACATATGCAGTATTTAAATGCAAAAAGTCACTTATTGGCTTTAATACTGACCTGCAGTTACATAAACATACACAAAGGAATTTTTTCATTTACTTTCGCAATTTATTACTTTGCCTAAAATTCCAGTTATTAATCTTTCTGTAAGTAGGACAAAACTGGATGTATACCCAAAGTGCCTGAGAGTAAAAGTAATAAAATGCAGGCAGAACATCCAAAATGTCGTATGTTGTAGTTATTTATTTTATTGGATCACAAAGGATTTACATAAAGCTGGTTTAATGTAGAAATGGTTTTTCTGTGTAATCTTGATCTGGTTTGGTCAAGATTCACAGTGCTGTCAGCATTTAGACCCTCAAAATCACATCATTTTAAAGGTTAGATTTCCTTTTCGGAAGCGATTGGACTCAGTTTATTCTCTTCTTTAATAACAAGATTAGTTGAAAGCACTGTTGCCTAATTCAAGAGCTGAACTTCACACACTACTTCAGACGACTTCATAAAAATTCATGAACAACAATGCTCCGAATGCACAATAAGCCAGATGAAGCTGGATCAGGGAGTTCTCTCCTGACTATTAACAGGAAAAGCTACACTGCTGACTTGTTTTTCCAATTATTGCAACAGAAGAAGTCAAACATGTAGGCAGAAGAGTCGATACAAATTTGGGCCCTCTCTCTATCTGTACAACAATAGTTGGGCAAGTCTTAACAACCTCTCCCCACCTCAACACTTTCTTGTCTTCTCTTTTTAACATTTCCAGTCAGTTTTCAATACCAAAGCTGCCATTAACTGACTCAGCTCAAACTAAAAAAAAAAATCCCATTGTTCAGCCATCACTGCTAAGTTCTAAGAGCGACTTCACAACCGAAACTCCGACTAAAGAACATCTTTCCATTTTAAGAATATATATGAATAGTCTGGGAAGCTTATAAAAGGTGTTTAAAGCAGCTCTATTGTGCACATTTTCAGTCTAATTTATTTTAGTAAACAGGTCCAGAAGGGCAGGAAATAATGAAGAATTTTTCACAAACCCCTTCATCCGGACAAGTAAGCTCTGCCCTATGTTCTGCCTACGGGCTGCGTCTGATTGGTCAGATGCTAGGAGTAGTTATACTGAACCATAGACTCCATAGACTGTATCAAAAAGATGGCCGAAGGCTCCGTCCGTGACGTCACCCATAGGTTTCTGAAGAGCTGAATTGAAGCTTGGTGGATGGTTCCTACTGTCGCCATCTTGGCAGGGGCATGCTTGTCGTCTCGCCCGGAAAATACAAATATGGGCAAAGAGGTGGGGCTGAGAGGGCGGCTGTGAGCGTCATGGTGGATGATTGACATCAAGTGTTGCCTGTAGCTAAGAGCTAACCAAGCTAACCCGAAGATAACAGGAGCTAACCAGCTAATGGAGGAAAGCGGGGTAAAGCTAAGTCACGTTGTTAACGGGCTAAAAACTGTGGTGCTTTACATTCTTCTGACTTGAGGCGGGAGGTCAGGTATCTGTCAATCAAAAGGACACGCCCCTAAATATGTCACATCTTGAGATTAAATTACTTTTAAACGGGCGAGTTGGAAAAAAGTTCACTCCCCCCACAGTTGTAATGAAGGTAAACCTGACCTATTAAACCTAAAATTGATTTTTGAACCAGTCTATAAACATGTTTATTTCTGCTGTGAAGTTGTTGTTTTTTTTTTTAACATGGGAGTCTATGGGGATTTGCTCTGTTTTGCAGCCCCTAGTGGATGAAGGGGGAACTGCAATTTTATGCACTTCCGCATTGGCTTCACTGTTTGTACCGAGCAGTGGAGGTGGGTGTAGCCTTCTTCTCATGAATATGCACAACCTGGAGAAGATGACCAATCACTGAGTCCCTCCCCCTGGACGTCACTAAAAATTTCAAAACCAGTCGTTTCAGTTGCCAGGGAAACACACAGAGTGCTGGAAAACTCAAACATGCTTGTAGGTGATAAAAAAAATGGCACCGCTCCAATGTCTGATGAGAATTCAACACTATAGCACTGTAGAAAGCTCTGAAAACTAGAAACAGCATCATAGAGCCCCTTTAAAGAAAAAGACTGTTCAGACCCTCTGAACAATTAGGGGGTTTTGAAGGATTTGCGTCATGCATGGAGGAACATGAAGAAGTTTCAGCTTTGAGCGTGACTGCTTGTGCCAGTTTATTTCAGCAATGCTTAAACTAGAGTAGGTCCGTGAAAATTGATTTAAATGTAAAGAACCTTAGAAAATGGCTGCTTATTTTTTATCAGTATGATCAGTCAGGAGCAAGCGTGCCAACATCAAAGCTTACGTTTCCCTTTTATTTTTTAACCCCAAAACTACTTCTTCACGAAGATGTCTGGTTTGTTTGACACAACTGCTACACTCATGATATGAACAAAAATTCTAGATAAAAAAATATGACTTTTGTCCCCAGCAAGTTTTGTAATATCTGCTAAAAAAAAAAAGAACAACCACGCTGTATCACAGTTTTTCTCTTTTTATTGCCTCCTTCTCAAACACTGTCATCAGCTGCTACCTTTTCAACACCTTGCTTGAACTGTCACCCTCTGTAGCTTACATAAAATGCAGTCTCTGCTTGCACATCACCAAGCTGCACTTGCCTTTTATTCTAACATACAGCTGCTCGCTATGAAATATACTGTAATTTCTATTTCATAAGGTCTTTAAATTCTAATAAGGCTCTCCACAGTATTTTTCATTGACAGCTGGGGGTGGATAATCTGCAGCTTTTCTCATGTAACTGTTGTAAACTGAAACGGAAACATTTGAGCTCGTCTGACTCACTCTAAATTTGCCCTCTAAAGCCTCTATTCATAATTCATTATATGAATTAGTAGTAGTGATTGTTCTTCAGTGTTAAAAAGAAAAAAGCATTTCTAACTCTTTAGCACACACGTAAGTGAGAACAGTTTTCACTTATACACCGAGTGTGTGAAGTGAGATATGACAAAGCAAGAGGTGGAAACTTGGATTTTACACTTTACAGTGAGTTTGCTCAGTTAACCTTTAATGAGCATCGTTTGGTCTACTGTAGCCTGTATTTTGGGAGCTCTTCATGTAAACAGTCAAATAACACAAAAAACAATATGTTCCCTCATGCATTACTCAGATGTAATGAACAAATTAAAATACTGGAATCCAGTCCAGTTTGAGCAAAAAACTAAATCTAGACTTATCTGGTGGCAAAATACTACTGAATAGTGTGTTTTATCTGGACTTTACATGTGCAATTACTGAATGCAGTACTTTACGAGGCTGATGTTTTGATATTCCAGCAAATATACTGACCTTTATTCAACCATACGTACTATCTGTCTTTCCACTCTTTGCTTTATCTAGTTTTAACCAAATGAACAAAGGAGCCTCATTGTTTTCACAAATTAGTCCAAAGTTACTTAGAACTGTTTAAATCACCTCAAAACCCAGTGAATTCAGAGAATGTAGATGTACAACAATATCCACTTTTCTTTTGGTTTGTCTAAGATGCTTGGCTCATTTCATACCGTTTTCCACAAACAGAGGCCAAAAGTCCATCTAGATTAAGCTTTGAGAGCTATGAGGTCTTGTTAAGGTGTGCCCTGCATGACGCAGCTTTAAACCAACTTGGCAATCCAGCAGAAACAATGGGTATCAGGGCACATGGAGCTCTTGTTGTATTTTGTCTGTAAACTCCTTTCAGATATGCCAATTTGCAATTGTCTTATTGAACAGAATACAATACAACTTTATTCATAAGGCACTTTAAAAACAACAATGTTGACCAGTGCCACGTTGTGGGGGGGTAAAAAAATAGAATAAATAACTTACATTAGGACAACAAAAAAAAAAAATCAGACATCTAAAAACAATAAAAAAATAAAAGCAATCAAATTAAAACAATCGAAATAAAATCAGATCTAAAAAGTCAACTTATTGTGCAGAAAGCCAGCGTAAACAAATGGGTCTTCAGTACAGATTTAAAAGCAGATATTTAGAGAAACAAGGGAAGCCTGAAAAATATCTAGTAGAATTATTTTACTTTATTCTAGATATTTGTGTGACCAACTCTTCTAACAGTCTAAAAACACGTGAAAACCCCCTTAGATGAAAATCTGTGTCTTGGATATAGGCCTCTCCTCCCACACAATACAAGCGAAAACTAGTCACATAATTAGGACAACACTCCCTGGGTGGCTTGTTTTGATTTGATGTGCATGTGTTTGCCATTGTGTGCACAGGTTGAGGTTAAACCATGCTGAATTGTAACTGTATGGCAGGCACAAACAAAATAGCATGATACAATTAGTTTGACATGAAAAAAAGTTGCAGTGAAGAACAAATGAAGGGAAATGATCATTTTCTGAGTGCAGCAGTCCTGCTGTGGTGATGTGTCCAAAAGTTCCTGAAATGTTGAGATATTTGTTCAAAACCAGATGAACGTAGAACAGTAATTAGATATTTAAGTCAAACAAAGAGGATGATCAGACTGAAATAATACTCATCAAATCATGCTAACAACACGACTGAAAATTGATGATGATGGATATAACGTTTATATTTAGCTGCAGTCAGAGGTGAAAGTACCATAATCGTTAAAGAAAAAAAAAATAGCTGTACATCAGCAGGCATATTTTTTCTTCTGCAATGTCTTATTTGTCTATAATTTCCAACCTAAATTATTTTTTTGTTATTGTCAAAATATATCAACAGCTATTCTCAGCTAGATCAACAGATCTCTACAAAATTAAAACAAAGTCAATTAATTTCATGTCACTTTTCTCCATAAGTAAGATTAAGTCTTTATGCAGCTGGCAGCCATTAAAATTGGGGTGAATACTATTTAGTTTTATTGTTCGCCACATCATTCCAGGGTTTTTATTCACCCAAAGAAACTTTATGTCTCATGAGTGAGATAAAGACTTATTACCTACATAGAATCACTTCCTCATCTTAGCATAGAAGAAAGAATAAAAGCATTTTTGGCCAACCAAGCTGACTGAGCATTCAGATTTAATCAGTAATATTGGGGAAATGCTGGCTGTTATGGTTGGGGCTCTTAAAGAGGTGAGTCATTGGCTGGCTAAGCTTGAACATCTGCCAGCAGATCTGCTTAAAACTAAAGGCTTCATACAGTTAGTTTGCAGGAAGCACAATCCCCACCTTTCCTCTACTTCAATGGCCAAGAAAATCTTTTCCAATTCAATTGTACAATACATTAGTTGATAAATATAGAGTAAAATGCAATCTCTTGATTGTAAATACTGTCTAAAAATACCCTTGTTTCCTTTTGATACATAAAAGTCATTATTTAGTAAGTTACTGGCCAGTAGCCAAAGTAACAAGCGGACATCTGGCGTCGGCCTGATCTCGTCTTTTCTCTGTTAACTATTTAAACTACAGCTTGACCTATTTACCCTGCAGTGAATTTCAGAGGAAAACACCCTAATAGTCTGGTAGAAAACCTCTTACTTGTGGAAGCTACTCCTTCAGAGACTTAATTGTTGTTTTCCTTTGCCAGCACATCTCTATCTGGGATTATCATTTCCCATTTCCATTTACCATCCTGTTTTAAATCCTCCTAAGAACTGTTAGTTCTTAGTCGTAATTTCTTAGCACTGTAAAGTGTTAAGAAATCATTTTCCCAAATGGTCTGGGAATTGTTTGCGGCTACTAGAATAAACAACAAAACAAAAAAAAAAAAGAAGAAATAATTTCAGTTTAGTTTCAGGCTTTTGCATAGGGATGTTGATAACAAAAACTATTACTTCTATTGAAGGGAAAAATTTCAATGGTGACAACTAAAATAATCAAATATGGATGATGGAAACTGTAAAACACTGGGTAGTATTTGTAAAATGAGAAGTTGAGGAAAGTAAAAAAAACAAAAGGGTAAGTTTAATGCAAACAGACAAATGAAAGTAGGAAAACATAAACACTGAACTTTACTGACTGTAGTCAATGCCATAAGATAAATTATTCGCTACAAGTTATCAGACATTTTCACTTAAGACTGTCTGTCAAATTCCTGCTAAGCATCATTCACACTGTCCCGCTTTAAAAGCAGATTTGTAGTTGTGAAAAAGAATAAGAGGAAAAAAGAAAACTAAACAAAAGAAAACTAATTTGTTTTTTTGCAGAGTGAGGAGAGAAGCTAGCCAGCCAGTTTTTATGTTAGCTTACTGAATATGAAGCTAAATATGAAGCTAAGCTATCAGTGATGTTTTCTGTTAAGTTTGTTTTTTTCCTTTTTTGTGGTATAGTCAACAATGTTAAAAATGTTGAGTTATTAAGACACATATTCAGCAGACACAGAGATCAGCCATTAGCGTTTGCACATTGTTAAATTATTTTGGTTGCTCCATTTAAAAAGCAAACATTATTGTGGAATTAGCCACAGATGGCGTTGTAGCTAGTCTTTCTACTTTATAACTCTATAAAACAAGATTATTCACTTTAAAATGTAGGTATCTTTGTAAGTATTAAAAAAAAACTTCTTTTGGATGGTTTACTCTTACTCAATATTCATAGAAATATTGACTGTGGCTGGTTAGGTTAGTCTAAGAGAAAACCACACTACATGCCTAATTGTAACAAATCCATTGAAGGCAATGGCGCTAACCAGTTAGCATTACCTGTACATACCATTACATAACTCATGAGAAAATAGGAATTTGTTTTTTTCTTGTGGTGGCAAGAAAAAAGATGCTTGCAAGCTGGGTTTCATATTTGTAGATATTATAACTTTTTTTTTATTTTAACGACAAAAACATGAGGCATGCCAGACTTTTCATTTTCAAAGAAAAAAAAAAAGCCAGATTCTGTTAGAAATTTTCCAATTTCTAATTTGGTGTTTAATTACAAACATCACAGGATTCTAATAACGTCCTCTGTCCCCTTTAAATGACTTTACCAGAGAAGTGGAAGAAGACAATGATGAGCACTCTTGTGACACAGCACACAGCAATTAATTTTAATTCTGGAGCTGTTAGCTTTGGATTGCTAATGAAAACATTCACATAGGTGGTCCCCCTTTGTACTGCTTTGAATGTAGGTCAAGCTGCAGCAAAATGATTCCCAATTAGTTGACAGGCAGCTGCATCATGCCAGCATGCCTCAGACTAGCACAGGAGACATGAGCTCTCATTGGCATATTAACAACATCCTTGGCCTGGGCTTTGCTGCTGCTCTCTGTCAGCTGGATAATTCACTCAGTGGTCAATGCTGTGGCGAGAGAGCACAGACAAGCTTCTATTAACGTTGCTGTCTACTGCTACACACCCATGGATACTGAATGGCATGCTAATGGCCACAACACCCCCTTCTGATTGTTGCTTAGCATGGATAAATTGAAATATGATTTCAGAGTTGGTGGCACATACACGAAGCTGATAACAAGTGGACAGTAAATTTAATTAAGCGGCTACACTATGCTGGAAAGAAAAAGCATTTGCATTATCATTCGGAATAAATTCGGCATCAGACTGAACTTTTTTTCTTAATATGTGCAACATAAATCTAAATGAATCTAAGTCTAATTATAAAGAACAATACTTCAATCACATCAAGCACTCTTCAAACGACCAACAAAGCTGGAACTTGCAGTTTCAGTAATTCTTCATGCCAATTCCGCAAATAAAGCAAAACAAAACATCTATTTCATGACTGAAAATCTACAACCTCCCAGAAGTCACCCAGTGGAGCTCACCTCAATCAATGACTGAATCTGTTCACATCAGAAATATGTTTAAGTTGCTCATATATCATGCCAAATATGTTTTGCTGCCTGAACACCAAATAAAATTGCCTGGAAAGAAATCACTTGGTTGCTGACTCTCGCTGGGATACCACATCCCAAAATTTGTATCTCTCTGCTAACATGAGACATCTCAGCCATCAGACTTAACAAAAAAGGCAGGAGATTATTCCCAGTGACTCTAATCGTGGCCAAGAAAACTATTCCCATGACAGGAAATTAACAAAAATGAATGCTAATTGAGACAAAGTTACTGCAAAGGTAAATGTTGTTTCCTCAATGTATCACCAAACATGGCTAAACCCCTCAGCTTCAGTGTGTGAGTGTGTGTGTGTTGCTTCTTGTTTTCATATTATTAATCATTTAAGTTTGTTTTATTCATTTTATTTATAAAAACACAGAGGAAGAAGTGGACTGCAAATATAGCTGTGTGATGAACTATTTGACCCTTCTCTGTAGACCGCCACCACCTATTTCTCCATCTCCCATCCACTTTACTGAACTCCTCCATCCTGTTAAATATAGGTACATTCTTCGTAGTCTCTTTTACAAAGGTAATTCCATGAGATTAAAATTTATCCAAGCAAAAACTGAATTCACAAGTGTCAATAGAAAAATGTGAATAGTGAAACAGGTGAAGGAACAAGCCTTTCTCAGCATAATATTTAATAAACCACACAAGATAAATCATACAGGACGACAGACTGCATCCTCCCCAAAGGCTTTAGGAGTGATGAGGAGGGCGAAAACTGACATCAATCTGAAAGGCAACTGAAAGTTGGACAATTTAATACAGTGTGTGCTAGAATTCCAGAAAGATCATCTTTTGCTGACTTTAATATTCACCATGTAATTACATTTCTATTTGAAAAGCGTCTCGCATTTGTCAAAATAACCGTAATCCTTCAGATGTGGGGATTTATCTCCTCCTAATGCTGCTCATCCCATTTTCTGATTATAAATGTTGGCAATGCATGCTGGGATTTACAGTTATTTACTAGATGAACAATTTATGAGTCATTCTGTTGTCTTTTCTGATATAAACAAATACAGGTAACCAAAAAACTGAAGCCAAAAAAATACAGATAATCGAAATATTCAACCAGAGGCGTACAGCAGGCTTCGATGTGCCATTGTTTGGTTCATCCTCCCTTGTTGACTGTTTTTTTCCTTCTCCTTTTACACTCCCACATGCCTTTCTAAGTGCACACATGCACCATAGTGCACACAGTAGTGGTGCTGCTGCCTGTCAGAACAGCCATTAGAAAGCTTAGTTCCAGAAAAATGAAAATATGTTGCTTCTGAGGTCATGGTTGTTTACCTGGGAATCAGATGTTCACACTGTGTAATACATGTTTATGTTTATTCATACTAATTATTGCTGTTAATGGCCCAAAATAAAAATCTAAATCATCATTAGTGACATAACATGCTCTCTTTTCTATTTTTAAGTTTTTCTGATTACATTTGTTTATTATTATTATTATTATTATTATTATTATTATTTATCATACATTTTTATTTTTTTTAAATTGTATTTTAAATGTACAAAGCATATTTAAAAAACAAACAAAACTAAACTAAAGAGCACTTATAAATATGACAGATTTAGTCACAGGGCTCATTTTCATTTGTTGTCCCTAGAACAAGCAAAAAAAAACAAAAAAAAAACAAAAAAAAAAAACAACAAAAACGTAGAAACAAAACAAAGACACTGTTGAGACAATCTGTTGAGACAAAGCCACCAAATCACAAAGCAAGATAACCTCACATAATAAAATGATTATGTTATTTTATAATAATAATAATAATAATAATAATAATAATAATAATAATAATAATTAAAGCCGCAAGCGGCATCCATCGGGTCCTCGCCTCATGCCGAACCCTCCACCCGAGTCCTGGTTCTCCTAATGCTACATGTGAAGGACCCGCACAGCCAGTTCATTTTAATAGAGAAATACAATTCACATATTGAGAAAAGAATGTGTGTAAACGCCAAGATGGCGGACAGCCCGTTACCATGGCAACATGTGTTTCATTGACTTTTTAGCTTGTCTTGGGATGATACACATGTGTGCCGAATTTCGTAGCCCTAGCTCAAAGTAGACGATCGGGCCCCTAGGGGCCACCCCCAAAATGTGCCCCCCCCACAATACATATTACAATGCGTTAAGGACCTGCCAAATATGAATTATTGGAATTTTGGTTCCGATCGGATGCATTTTGGCAGAGATATAAGCAAACCGTGTTTCATGGCGAGAACGCGTTTTTCCATGGGTTGCCACGGTAACACGCTTTCTCCTATCAGAAAGATTTGAATAACTTTTTGTCCCCATCTTGTCACGAAGCTCCATGGCGAATGTGGAGCCAATAGCATGAATCCCCTCAGACTAGTTCGTTCAAATATGATGCGCTTAAAGTGATAAAAAGGGCATAAACGCCAAGATGGCGGACACCCCGTTGCCATGGTAACAGGTTCTCAATAGAGTTTTTTGCTCGTCTTGGTTACTTATACATGTGTACCGAATTTCGTAGCCCTAGCTCAAAGTAGACTATCGGGCCCCTAGGGGCCCCCCCAAAATGCGCCCCCCCCACAATACATATTACAATGCGTGAAGGACCTACCAAATATGAATTATTTTAATTTTGGTTCCGATCGGATGTATTTCTGCGAAGATATGAGTGAACCGTGTTTCATGGCGAGATCGCTTTTTTCCATGGGTTGCCACGGTAACACGCTTTCGCCTATCAAAAAGATTTGAATAACTTTTGGTCCCCATCTCGTCACGAAGCTCCATGGCGAATGTGGAGCCAATAGCATGAATCGCCTCAGACTAGTTCGTTCAAATGCGATGCGCCCAAATTGACAAAAACGGGCAAAAAAATGGCCGCAAACGCCAAGATGGCGGAAAGCCCGTTGCCATGACAACAGGCGTTTCAATGACTTTTTTACTTGTCTTGATGTGATAGACATGTATACCGAATTTCGTCTTCCTACGTCAAACTAAATTTTTTTTTCCCCATTCTAGACGCCATTTTTGGCGTTTCTAGGGGGCGCTGTCGAGGCATTTTTGCATTGGCGTGCATACAAACGCCAAATTATCGAAATTTTCAGCGGACGTGAGGTGTGTGCCAAGTTTCGCAACTTTTCACGGGGTCTAAGGGGGTCAAAATTGAGTGAGTTGTGCTTAGAACGAGAACGAGGAGAATAATAAACATTACAATAACAATAGGGCCCTGCCATACTTCGTATGGCTCGGACCCTAATAATAATAATACTTCTATGTGACAGGCTTCTGCAGCTGTAACTAATTGGTAAAAAGTTGCAGACATAAATTATTACCATTCACACTTGTTAAATTTTTGTAAGTCATCTTGACCAAATAATTTCGAGCCAAAAGATCATCTGCACCGCTGGTTATGAGACCACCTGGGGAGAGGAGTAAAGGCTGTGCTGTAATACATTCTGGATACACAATGTCGCAGGTCAAGCAGGTAAACTGACAGGTAACAACGACAATCCACACAATAGTCTTTGCCCCATATGTGACCTCAACAACTCTTCACGCTGTTGACGCCACATTTATGTGTGTGTATGTGTGTGTGTGAGTGTGTGTGTGTGTGTGACCTTAAATATCTTTCGGGATCTTGCAAGTCTGCAACTGTCCATCATTAAAAAAAGCAAATGTGTGCCTGCCAGGTAACGTGATTAGCAACGTTGTTTCCTTTCTCCCTGAAGTGCATCAATTATTCTTTCAAACTGCCTCAACTCAATGCCTACACTCTTCTGCAGATGAATGGAAAATTTTCTTTATCTTTTAAATATTTAGTATTTCAATTCCCCTCATTCATATCTTCTACACAATAATCAGAAACAACAATGAAACCTTCGCACGTAGCATTTTGTAACATTGACATTTTTCTAAATGCATTGAGGATAACAGATACCTCAGTTCTCACTTGAAAAAAATAAACATTTATATGAAATAAAAAAAAAAAAAAAAAAAGGATTTTTCTCTGAAACAGCTGAACATGGTACATAACCAAGTAACAACACCGATACTGAAGGACAGAGTATTTCTAGATCACCAATAAAACAGGATGTTTGTCTGGTTTTCTGTTCTTCAAACTAAAAGACAAGTAAAAAATAATTCAGCATGGATTTCTGGATATTATCATCTTTACTTTGTGCAGATGAGATACTCAACAAATACTGCAAAACAGATAATTTAGCCAGTTGTAAAACACTGGATTGACACATACATGTTAAATGGAGAAGAAAATGACAGTGTCTGACAAAGCTAAATGCAGATGGCTGCTTGAGAAGATATGAACAAAACTGTGTGTAAGAGAAAGATTTTACAAATGCAGAGTATCTGAAGTATGGCTGAGTCTCATATGAAATGTCTAAACTCTGTGGAAATTTGCTGATGTGGAGGTTTTCCAGGACATCAGAGATATGGTAATTTACTCCCAGCTTACATAGATAGTCCAATTAAGCGGCTGTATTTGTTAGTAAGAAGTCTGAGGAGTTCAGCAAAAACTAAACATAAAATGAAAAAGTAAAGTGAAGGTCTGGGCTAAAGGTTAATTTGGGGATAACCGCTGACTTTATAAATAGCAAGAGGATTATGCAGGGTGTAGGATTAAAAAAATAGAGTTGAGATGAAATTTAACCTTATGAGGCTACATCAGTCTTATGAAAAACAAAAATAAAGAAAAAGACCCTCTTTATATTTTCCTTTTTCTTCAGTGAGAAAAAAACAACTTCAGTTGTTTTCTGCAAAACAAACGTTTAGCTCGCAGCATTCATGAAAACACAGAAAGTACCTGACTTGTGGAGAAGGAAAATAGTCCTCAGTTCCTGTTACACTTCTTCTCTAGTTATAAACTAAACTAAGTAAGTTGTGAAATGACAGTTCTGCATTTAAACACGGATTGTTTGAAGGTGTTTAAATAAAAAATTAGTTCCAAATGTAGAAAATGTAAATGACAGAAAAAAAACTACATGCAATCTCATAAGCCTGTCCCTTTTTCACCATGGAACTCAATAAAAGTCAATGTATAAAAAAAATATAGATCTAATAATAAAAATGAGACATTTTACTATCTCATTAAAAATACTAGAAACAATCACAATAGAAAATTGAGTTGTAAATCTTGCCAAAGATTATTTTACATATAACAAAAACTTTTACAATAATGTTGATATAATAATTAATCTGTTTATATAGCATCTTTCACAGACACAGAATAACAAAGTGCTTTAAAGAATAATACAAGTAAAAGTACAAAAATACTGACTGAACATATGTTAAAACCAAAAACAATGTTTAGAAATTAAACTGTGAATAAAAACCAGTTGTATCAGTAAAAGTCTCTTTCAAAAGTCTTTAATTGCTTTTTAAATATATCCAGTGTCTAGACAGGGAAGGGAAAGAAGAAGAGCATTGCACAACCAACTGTAAGGGCTATAACTTGAAAAGAACAATCTCCTTGAGTTCTGAAACAGGTTTTAAGGACTACAGGTAGCATCTGACCTTCTGATGTCAAAATATTTTTCTTCTTTTAATACATGTTTTTTTTCCCCATTAAACCCTCAGTCCTGTAGCAGTTGCAAAAGGGAAACTGGCTGGCAGACTGAAATTATTTAGGCTGAACTGAAACTACTAAAAACTCAACTTACAAGTAGAATTTTTTATCTTTTACTGCTTGGTATCTATTATAAATTAATCATCAGCAAGCAACTAAAAATGAATAAATGCCAAAGTTTGATAATGAATATAAATTGGATAACAACCCATAATGTGTTTTTCTATTTAATGTCTAGTTTGGTTTCCAACCAACACCTGAGGGAAGTTTTTTGCCTTTTTAGTGCTAAATGCTCCACAGGACTCATGAGATTGCTGCAGCTTGCTCTGATGCGTTTGAGGAGAAGCTAGTTTTTTTTTTTTTTTTTTTTTTTTTTTTTAAGAACTTCAACAGTGAAGGCAATAATAGATAAGTGAAGTTGAATGCAGTACATCTAAAACACAGAGATGAAAGACTTCCATAGAACAGAGTAGAACTGAGTAGGAGGGAGTTCATCATTATAACAGACAGTCTTCACACTGCATGTACTTATTTCATTGACTCCAAACTTTTATCTCAGTTTTGAATCATCCATCATTGTGTGGACATCTGACTCTGGAAATGCAGTGGTAAATGGGCTTTGTTAATATTTAGCCAACTAAACAACTAAAACAACTAAAAAAAAACAACTAAACAACCATGACAGCGTCTAACTTTGCATATTGTGGTCTTGGCTGATATCATTAATAGAAATTAAGAGTGAGACTAAATCGGTATATCAGAAATTGTTAAAAAAAAGCCAACATCAAACATCCCTAATCTCGTGTACCACTCACCATGTAGGGCCCAGAAATGTTGTGGTGCTGATGTTCCATCCACCACAGTACAGACTTTTCACTCCTGTCCAGTTTCCATGGTGATAACTCTACAGAATGGGTTGTATGTCTAACTCTTAATACAGTGGGAGATTGTGCATGTGACATTACACATGCATGTGTGTCAGTGCACACCACCTGATAGCGTAGGTGCTGCACCATTGCTTTAACATCATCTTCAGTATTTACTCTGATATTAAATCATTTAGAACGGCACTCAACAAACACAAAGACTCTTTTCGTGATAGATTTCGTGACAGATTAAATAACTTCACAAAGCAGTCACGGAAAAGACATGAGGAGGAAAAAAAGACATTACAATTGGGTTTTCCTTATTTACTTGAAGTTTTTTTTTTTCTCAGAAGCGGCCTAGAGGACGGACATCTGTCTCTGAACTCGCACAGGCTTGTCCTAAATTGATTTGAGTAAAAACTGGAGTCGACAAGAGATGAACCACAGCCAGCTGCTGGTCTCGTGTAATATCTCCACAGAGGAACAATCTGCACTGTGAGGATTGCGTTGATGTTGAGGGCCAAGATCCAGCAAAGATTCATCTGCTGTGATGAGATGTGAAAATTGAAGAAGGATATTATGCAACTGAAGCAAAATGCTGTGAAGCCCGAGCTGTGATACCGTAGCTGCAGCAAAGAATCACATTAACTTGTCGTTCTTCCCCCTGTCAAACTCTTGTGTTGTCCCACTTTTTAGTCATCTCTTGTCATTTCCATGAAACTGAGCTTCAAGGTGAATGGGTTCGGTTTTCATATGGAGTCACTGATGCTGTGCATGTCATTTCTCCAGGATGCAAGAAGCAACTTTATCAGTGCGCTCCTTGAATGCAGCTCCACCCCCATAACAAGAGATAACTTTACTGTCATTAAACTGTCGTCACCTGCTCAGTGTGTAATCTTAAGTAGGAGGGAAATATCACAGAGAATATCACCCAAGGTTGGCGATGACTTTTGATCTGTAAAGCACTGGTGGCACATGCTTTTTGCAGTTTTACCCATATCTTGTGTTTCTGATCTTGTGTTGAGTTTAAAGGAGATATTAACTGACATGTTTACAAGTCAAAGTATTTTCCAGGTCTTTGGGATCACTGACACACTTACACACAACTGTTTAGCTAGCTTGTTGTGGCTCAGAGGTAATTAAAACAAAATCTAATAAAACATCTCAATGTGGCTTGCATTGCTGTCAGTTGGGGGAGGGGGACTTCTGATTTGTGGAGCAGAGAGTTAAAAACAAGTCAAACCTGTTAGCTTTGTCTTTAATCTCTGCTAGAAACCACATGTCACATTAGCTGTTATTATGACGGTGCATCTCTGTGCAAACTGTCAGGAGCATCACTGAACAGCTGCACAGGCAGTTTTACCAGAAAAAAATCCAGAATGTTCTGAGATTTCCATACAGTAAGTCAAGCACAATGTTTTATTTAAGAAGAAATCCTTTTAAAGCTCATGGCCTCACCCTGTTTTCCTCGTATCAAATGCAACAACAGATCCTAATGCATAACATGTTGTATTGGTAGTATTAGTTTTGTATTGGGTAGTATTAGTTTTGTATTGGTAGTATTAGTTTAGTATTGGTAGTATTAGTTTTGTATTGGTAGTATTAGTTTTGTATTTGGTAGTATTAGTTTTGTATTGGTATTATTAGTTTTGTTTTGGTAGTATTGGTTTTGTATTGGTAGTATTAGTTTTGTATTGGGTAGTATTAGTTTTGTATTGGTATTATTAGTTTTGTATTGGTAGTATTAGTTTTGTATTGGTAGTATTAGTTTTGTATTGGGTAGTATTAGTTTTGTATTGGTATTATTAGTTTTGTATTGGTAGTATTAGTTTTGTTTTGGTAGTATTGGTTTTGTATTGGTAGTATTAGTTTTGTATTGGTAGTATTAGTTTTGTATTGGTAGTATTAGTTTTGTATTGGTAGTATTGGTTTTGTATTGGTAGTATTAGTTTTGTATTGGGTAGTATTAGTTTTGTATTGGTATTATTAGTTTTGTATTAGTAGTATTAGTTTTGTATTGGTAATATTAGTTTTGTTTTGGTAGTAATGGTTTTGTATTGGTAGTATTAGTTTTGTATTGGGTAGTATTAGTTTTGTATTGGTATTATTAGTTTTGTATTGGTAGTATTAGTTTTGTATTGGTAGTATTAGTTTTGTATTGGTAGTATTGGTTTTGTATTGGTAGTATTAGTTTTGTATTGGGTAGTATTAGTTTTGCATTGGTATTATTAGTTTTGTATTGGTAGTATTAGTTTTGTATTGGTAATATTAGTTTTGTATTGGTAGTATTGGTTTTGTATTGGTAGTATTAGTTTTGTATTGGTAATATTAGTTTTGTATTGGTAGTATTAGTTTTGTATTGGTAGTATTAGTTTTGTATTGGTAGTATTGGTTTTGTATTGGTAATGTTAGTTTTGTATTGGTAGTATTAGTTTTGTATTGGTAATATTAGTTTTGTATTGGTAGTATTGGTTTTGTATTGGTAATGTTAGTTTTGTATTGGTAATATTAGTTTTGTATTGGTAGTATTGGTTTTGTATTGGTAGTATTAGTTTTGTATTGGGTAGTATTAGTTTTGTATTGGTAGTATTAGTTTTGTATTGGGTAGTATTAGTTTTGTATTGGTAGTATTAGTTTTGTATTGGTAGTATTGGTTTTGTATTGGTAGTATTAGTTTTGTATTGGTAATATTAGTTTTGTATTGGTATTATCAGTTTTGTATTGGTAGTATTAGTTTTGTATTGGTAATATTAGTTTTGTATTGGTAGTATTGGTTTTGTATTGGTAGTATTAGTTTTGTATTGGTAGTATTAGTTTTGTATTGTAATATTAGTTTTGTATTGGTAGTATTGGTTTTGTATTGGTAGTATTAGTTTTGTATTGGGCAGTATTAGTTTTGTATTGGTAATATTAGTTTTGTATTGGTAATATTAGTTTTATATTGGTAGTTATGGTTTTGTATTGGTAGTATTAGTTTTGTATTGGTAATATTAGTTTTGTATTGGTAGTATTAGTTTTGTATTGGTAGTATTAGTTTTGTATCGGTAGTATTGGTTTTGTATTGGTATATTAGTTTTGTATCGGTAGTATTAGTTTTGTATTGTAATATTAGTTTTGTATTGGTAGTATTGGTTTTGTATTGGTAGTATTAGTTTTGTATTGGTAGTATTAGTTTTGTATTGGTAGTATTAGTTTTGTATTGTAATATTAGTTTTGTATTGGTAGTATTGGTTTTGTATTGGTAGTATTAGTTTTGTATTGGTAGTATTAGTTTTGTATTGGGCAGTATTAGTTTTGTATTGGTAATATTAGTTTTGTATTGGTAATATTAGTTTTATATTGGTAGTTTTGGTTTTGTATTGGTAGTATTAGTTTTGTATTGGTAATATTAGTTTTGTATTGGTAGTATTAGTTTTGTATCGGTAGTATTGGTTTTGTATTGGTATATTAGTTTTGTATCGGTAGTATTAGTTTTGTATCTGTAGTATTGGTTTTGTATTGGTATATTAGTTTTGTATTGGTAGTATTAGTTTTGTATTGGTAATATTAGTTTTGTATTGGTAATATTAGTTTTGTATTGGTAGTATTAGTTTTGTATTGGTAATATTAGTTTTGTATCGGTAGTATTAATTTCGACAGCTGCACAAGATGACATAAACGAGTTTGCACACGCATGGCTTATGGTACATAATCTGCCCAGTCATCAATCCATTTTCTATGCTCACTTTATCCAGTTCAAAGTAGTAATGGGGGTGTAGTTGACTAAATCCTGTCCCATGCTATCATCATTTGAGGGTTAATACACCCTCTACAGGTTACTGAGTCAACACATATAATAAATGCTGCATTTTTTTTTAAATATAAAAATGAAATTTCATAATCATGGAAATCATCCTACACAAAACTTATCTCCTCAAAGGGGCTAAATGCCATAATCCATTATTTCTAGATTGAAGGAATTTAAAAAATGGCAACGTGAAGAAATAGAGGTTTGACTTAATCTGGAGCACAGGATAACGTCCCACACCATCTCTCTGTGTTGATGTGTTTACCAAGCGGTCAAGGCGTGCGTTCATGTACCTTCATGTGTGTTAAAGTGTGTTCATGTGTGTTCTTGTGAGGCAGGAATGGCAACACATATTTTCAAAGCAACCTATCAAAAGTGGAAAAAAACATTCAGCTGAAGACAACCAGGATCCGACATTACCTCCAAAACAAAAACAGATGTTGTCGGGAAAAGTTGTCGAATAAAGATGGAGACAGACAGTTTTGGTTTCCAGGCAGTCTACAACTTGCTTTTTGCCCCTTTAATTACTATATCTTACTTTACATTTTTTAATATGTAAAAGCTACAAACAAAGGTCAGGCCAAGCTAATTTTAAGAGTTTAATTTAATTTGTTGAGACCATAAAGACAGTTATTGCCCAAATCAATTGTGTCCAACCTGAATACCATTCTTCTAAAGCACAGGGCTGCAAAAGCCTCTGGGAGTCTATATGGGGCTGCACACAATGACAGGGGACTGCCCGTTAGTTATTAAAAGTATACCTTTAATGTTTGTGATGTAGTTCAAGAGCTAGTTCAAGAGAGTATATTGCAGTTGTAGGGAAATTTAATTGAATAAAACCAACGAAAAAGCCATTAAAGTATGTAGTTAAATCTGAATATTTTAAAGAGTGATATGAGGTTAGCTTTGTTTCACATAATAAGAGTCAGACGGATATATTTTAATGATCCTAGACTGGGAAATTTCAAATGTGTGTGGTACTAAAACTGCATCATTATGATTCTATATAGGCATTCAGTTATTTATCATAACAAAGAGAAGATACAAAGTATGAACTTTATCCCCCCAAACTTAACGAAAACCCAGTACTCTAAAGGAATAAAGGATATCATGACTTTTAAAGCACAAATAACTCAGCAGAAATTAGTATTTAGTTAATCATAAATATATCTGGAACTCTTTAAACAGGAGGAGAAGGTAGATTTTTGAGTCATGCTTATGGGATTAAGTCACTTTCCTCATCATATTATCATTGGAAAACATTTATTTGTTATTCTGTGCGTTTACATGGGAGTCTTAATTCCTGTTTAATTCCTAATAAAAGTTAATTCTGATTTGAACTGATGAAAAACGACACTTAATTCCTAATGCTAATTTCTATTTGGAATTAAAGTTAATTCTGATGTAAGTGGCTGGTTTATTCGCATTTTAATTCCGAACTATTTAATTCCTCTTTCATGTAAATCTTAGTTCCACTCTAAGTTAACTCCAGTCGTTCTGAGCATGCTCATTACCTTGTCCTGTCCCGATGACGTACGTTGTTTTACCCGTGTTCGGTGGTCTATCTTTCTTCTCCTGCTCAGTTGCAGCAAAAAGTGAAGTAGTATGCTCGTGTTGAGCTGCTACTTCAAATTTATTATAAAAATTGTGGGGAAACTGATACTTATGTAGTTTTTACAAGTTGCGACTGAAAAGACGAGAAGCAGGGAGCCAACTTTGTTTATTTCCGGCATACGTCACAATCAGAACCCTTCCCCCGCCGGTCTAAAGAGGAATTAAGTGAGGACGTGTTTCATGTAAACCTTCATCCGGAATTATTATTTTCATGTAAACTCGTCTGAGAATACGTTAATTCCGAATTATTTAATTCCGAATTATTGCTTACGAATTAAAAAACATCATGTAACCGTACGGAATGAGTGTTATCCCCACCCTTTTATTTTCTGATTACCATTTTCCTCAACAATACTCCTTAAGCTAACTTCCTCAAATTGATCACAAAATGATGGCAAGTTCAAAACTCCCAGTAAACTGCAAGAAATACCTGAGACATGGCTGTTCAAACAGGAATCCAATACTTTGTGAAGTAATTGTTTTTTTTAATCACAGTGTTGTTAGAGTGTGTCAGCCAATGATGAAGAGTAGGAAAACACATTCATTTATGTAAACTGTAACAGATTTTTTATTTACCCGAATAATTGTGCTGCCAAGCATCTGGGGTGTCAAATTAAAATATAACTTGCAGCATTTGTTGCAGACAGACAGGTACAGTTCTATTCAGGAGATTAATGCTGGACAGAGAACATTGTGTTTGCAGCTGAAAAGCCTTCCCCTCACCCCTTTCTGCCTCTCTTCCCTCCTCTCTCTGTCTCCTTGCATTTCTTCCTCTGTTTAACTAGCCGCTCTGCAGCCACATCACTTTGATGGTCCACTTTATTAAGATGAATGAATCTTGTCCGCGAGATGCCCTCCTTCATTTTACTGCATTCATTCCCTGCGTGCGAGGCGTACTTCAGGTGATCAGCTGTCACCTTGGGGGAGCCTGACAGGATCTCCCTGAAAGTCACCTTGCTGATGTGAGTCCACAGTCCAATTGCAAACATTTTGTTTCCCTGACAAAACTGCTGCAGCATGACTCAGTTACACTGTCCATCCAGTGAACAGGGAGCAATGTACGCAGCGGAGTGCACTCTAATAAATCACGTAAGGAAAGCCAGTGTGGAGAATGAAGGGAACAAGTGAGTAGAGGTCAGCAACCTCAATGTTTTTTGAGGAATAAACATTTAAAAGTACTGATAAGATGGTGGATATGGGGGTGTTAAGGATGCCAGTGTCTCTGCTTTTACCCTACAGAAGGCTAATCCTGTACGACATGATGTACTATTTTTTTTTTTTTGGACAGAGGCACAACCCTGCATCTGTTCTTCCAGCCCTGGAGGACTGGAAACAGTGTATGCAATTAATTATAAGATATAGTGCTTCAGTCTGGTCTCAGCTTGATGATGAAGCTGTACTCGTTGAGAAATAAACAAGCAAGTTAAAAGCTGCAGCTCATTTGCTATGCACAGCAATTACTGTAACCTACAGAGGGTTTAACATTTAGTCTAAATTCCTCTTGTTTAGCTACACCAGTAACCTACCCAATGCTGAAGAGTTATTCCATCACTCTTATATTACTTTCAATTAGAGAAATCTGAAAAGATAAAGCTTACATATTTTTAGGTTTTAGGTCAATTTCTGAACCACTTAGTTCCATTAAGGATCACAAGGAACCTGGAGCCTATCCGAGCAACCATTGGGTGAGAGGCAGGAACACTTGGACATGTCCCCAGTCCATTGTAGGGCCTTTATTTTGTTTATGAATTGCAATTTTTTAAAAATCACATTACATGAATATTGCTTAACAAAAACAAAGCAGCATAATGATGCTTCACAATTTATAGTCATAGATTAGAAGAATATGTTTTTGGACAAATGAACAAATTAATGCTGCACTGATGGGATGTTTTTTTCTTTTCTTTTTTCTTAACATGAATATTAAGAATAGATCTAATCGCTACAAAGATTAAAAATATAGAGAAAAAGGTGATAAGTTTAAACACTTTCAGAAATCTTTAACATTCATGCTCAGCTCTTATAAAACATTATAACAACTTCTAGGTCAATTTTTAAAATCTTAACAAAGTTTTGTTAAAATTTGCTGCTTTGAAGCTAAAACATTCAGAAAAAAGGGTAAAATATGACCAATTACTTGGTGGACACATCTGCAAATGAATGGCGCTCCACGTGTACGCAGAGTGAGCGTGAGTGGTTGTTGTCACCGTGTTGGCCCTGTGATGGACTGGCGAGGTTGTACCCTGCCTCTCGCCCGATAGGCTGCTGGGATAGGCTCCAGATTCCCCGCGACCATTAATTGGATTAAGCAGTTTCAGAAAATAAATGAATGAGTGTATGTTATTTATATGTATGTGTGTGTGTGTACTGATGTATCACCTAGACCCCATAGACCCATTGTTATGATGCATATTTATGCATAGTTTACAGGCAAAGTCAGGTGATTTGCTAAATCTCCACAGACTTCCTAAATATCTTTAAAGTTTACAACATCCTTAGAGAGAGACAAGTAGAGCGACTTCATTAAAACCTCTCATATCCAGTTTATGCACTGAAATCTTTAATATTCCTGCTCAGCTCTTCAGAACATTTCAACATCTTCCAGGTCATTTTTTAAAATTGTAACAAAGTTTTGCTGAAATTAGCAGCTTTGAAACTAAAACATTCAGAAAAAAGGGTAAATCATGACCAGTTTACTTGGTAGACACATCTCCAAATGAATGGCTCTCTACGTGTACTCCATGTGTGACATCTGCATGTTGTTAAATACATTATACAATTTTTGAAATCATTATTATTATTGTGATTATCTCTAATAACTATCATCATCATTTCAAATCTCACTCTCACTCTCTGTCACAAAGCTTTTAATGACTTATCATGAAACCTGAGGAGCATACACACAGTTATTCAGTCAAAGATGACTTGGAGCACCTGCTAATCCCATCATCCCTATAAAATCATGCTTGACTGTTAGTTAGTAGGTCATAGCAAGCAGAGAAGGCGTATATTTGAAACTCCGTTGGTAGAAAGTTTGGTTGAAGTCTCATTTATTCCTTCCTTCATTTTTTTTGTCTGTCTGTGCTAATAAAACAGGAGAGGGATGTTTGAGTGTAGTGCAACAGACGTCTGCAGCTCGTATCTCACCACAGCTCTTCATCTATTTTCTCTCTCTTACCTGATGAAACACATTACTGAGGACAAAGATGTTCCAGCCTCTGTTTCACTTTGACTTCATGTCTGACAGCATGGAGCTGAGCTTGACAAGCTCTGCCTAAGTGAGTTAGATAAAAACGTGGCATTTTAAGCAGCGCCAGTCTTTTCCTGCTAGGGCTGAGACGGTGGAAGTGGCAAAATGTTATCTGCATCAGAGCTATGCAGTGCAGCTAAGGCTATCACCTTTTCTACAGAGAGTCTCGGTGAAATGGAAACTGGCACAACAGAACACTTTCATTAGCTCGTGTCAATATTCTGCATGGAAACTCTATTAATTACAGGATTAAAGAGCTTCTCCTGGAGTGCTGAAGCAAGATCCTGGACAGCTGAAAGCATATCAAGACACGGATGGTAGTCTAAGTGAAAACGATCAAACAGTATAATTTGCTCTATATGGTTCTTCTAAAAAACAAGTGTGTCCTTTGAAAAGCTAATTAAAAACATCACTATGTTGTCTTTCAGGCAACAGAAAGGGTGCCATGCCTAATCATTCTGAATATATCCTGCTGAAAAACTGCTATGTTTTTCTTTTGCCCAGCTTGCAGTTTTGTCTATTTACACACTGTCAGACACAGCTGACATTAGTATTCTGATACAGCCTCCTTCAAGCTGTGTTTGGTGCCAGCCACTTAATTTGTCATTTATTGCTCCATGACAACTGAAGTAATTGAACCTCTAGCCAAGGATGGGATCTTCCAGCCTTTTGACCATTTTCTCTCATTGTAGCAAAGAATGAGCTGCAGGAACCTTGGTGCAAATAAGGGCACAGATCTCATTTTATGTAGCAATGAGATGGTTACTGTGCACCTCGGCCACGAGAGCCTTAGAAATGTTTGCTGCATGCCTCAGGAAGGCTGACTGGATTTCAGATCAAACTAATAATTTGTGAGTCTGACGACTTATGAAGCGCTTTAATACATAGAATAAAATGTTTTATCTAGAGGTATAATCAGGGCTAATTGCATGGATGCAAACTGGGAATAAATTGCAACTGTGAAGACATGGAAAAATAGCTACATATAAAGAGAAACAATATATACGGGGCGATGCCAGGAATTTTAGGCTTTACAGTAGACAATGACATAGACTCCACCACTTCATTGCAAATTTTAGAACTTCGTTTTTGCTGCAACTTAGTTGCTTCAGTGTATATGTATATATATATATATATATATATATATATATATATATATATATATATATATATATATATATATATATATATATATATATATATATATATATATATATATGAAGTCTGTGGATATATATATATATATATATATATATATATATATATATATATATATATATATTAGGGGTGGGAAAATCAGAAATCTGGAATTTTTCCTCATAATTTTAAAATATATATATACATATATATATATATATATATATATATATATATATATATATATATATATATATATATATATATATATATATATACATATACACTGAAGCAACTAAGTTGCAGCAAAAACGAAGTTCTAAAATTTGCAATGAAGTGGTGGAGTCTATGTCATTGTCTACTGTAAAGCCTAAAATTCCTGGCATCGCCCCGTATATATTGTTTCTCTTTATATGTAGCTATTTTTCCATGTCTTCGCAGTTGCAATTTATTCCCACCCCTAATATATATATATATATATATATATATATATATATATATATGTATATATATATATATATATATATATATATATATATATATATATATATATTTATTAGGGGTGGGAAAATCAGAAATCTGGAATTTTTCCTCACAATTTTAAAATCGATTTTGTTTGTTATAAA
>NC_136611.1:30987516-30995016 GCF_933228915.1 Telmatherina bonti
AAAAGGAAATAAACTACAACAATGTGAATGTAAAGCCCATATTTATTCACTGCACTGCACCCAAATCCACAAATGAAACCTTAAGGTAAAAAAAAAAAACCAAACAAACAAGTGAATTGGTTAGTAAAACAAAGTGATTAGTTATACAAAAAAAGAACAAAAAACAAAAAACAAAGCAAAATAAATGAATAAACAAGTCTCTGATGCATCCTATGTTGTACTTGGACACTGTGAACATTTAAACAAAATCAATAAAATATTAAGATCTATTTCACATAGAAATTAGTCAAAAATGATCATATTTATACCAGAACTGCTTGAATTACTGATTTAATCAGTTCTTAGGATTAGTTTTTTGTTACCCAGCACTGATTACTCTGGTTTAAAAACTACAAGACGTTTTTATACCACACTGAAGCCTTGTGTGTATATATGTGTAAGAAGGTCTCATAATACCCATTATTGGTCAGTTGGAAGTGGGGCAGAGTGACCCAAACAACACTCAGGGGGTAATAAGTTGAGCTGTGGCTCAGCTGGTGGAGTGGAGGAACCACTAATCACAAGTGAAACGCAAATTACTCTCGATGGAAGGTCAGTGCCTTTCAGCTCCACCAACATGGTTTATAGGAAAAAATCTTTTGTACGACTGCTAAAATGAACAAATATGTGAAAATAATACAGCTTTAAGAATGAAAGAAAATGACTAGAATACTTTGAACTCTTAGTTGAGCCGAGTGAATCATTTGAAGGTGACTGCGAGGTCTCCACTAACTTCTCCGGAATGACTCGATGAGTGAAGAAGTGATCAGAAGAAAACACACATATTTCATATTATTACTGACATCAGTGGCCAAAAGAGCCCTCTTCTGCTTGATATTTTAGGGTGAAAAACGTAAAACACAAGACTTTAAACAATATTTAAAGTCCTATAAACCACAAATAAACAAGGAAAGTCCTGTCCAGAATGCGAAGGCTTAGGTTTTCAGGGCATGTTTGGAAAATTGTCACACGAATCTCCAATGCGCCACCACCCTCCCAAGGGTCTGGCTTTATGACTTACTCATAAATAATTGTATGACCAGTAAGCCCGCCCCAGCTGACCTCTGCCTGAGCTCTATCCTCATGGTGCCACAAATATGTTGGGTAATGTAAAATTAATAATCTATGAGGAAGCAAGGAAATGATGTAAAAGCAAAGGATTGTTTGGGAAGGGTTTATACTATTTATTTGTTTATTTATATGTCTTTTTTGTGTCTGAAGTACTTTTCAAAATATGAATCTAAGTGGTAAATATCCTAACCTTGTCCTTTAAAGAAAATTCTATTCCTAATCATCTCTAAAACACACACAAGTTGAGTTATTTATTCATTTTTGCCCAAACTGAACCCTGTATTCGAGGCCTACATAAACAAATTTGAGAATTTTTGCTATTTAAGTGGTGAAGAAGGCATATTGAACGGGCTGATCAGAAAGGCTTTAGCTTCAGTTGCTCTTTATTCCAGCTCTTAGCTGTGAAGGACTTAAACATCGTCATTACCGTCACAAGCAGCCAAATGGAATTTCTTTGCAGGCCGACTAGGTTTGCTTTGCATAATAGGGTGAGAAGTTCAACGATGTGAGCAGAGCTCAGTCCTGCAACCTCTCTGTGGAGAAGGCCGGCTGAGTTTTTTTTAGGAACCTGATAAACTGCAGCATTGATTCTTGTAAATAGAGCTGGCAGTTGTTGGCTTATGATAAATGGAAGTCATTTTGAAATGTCAGGAAGTTCAATTTTTGGAATTTTTTTTCCCCCTGAATTTCTCACTCATATTGACATATCCATTTTTTCTTACATCCAAAAGTAATCAGAATCCTATTTGGCTGAAAATGATTAAATTATTGCCATAAATACATGTTAATGGCAGTTTTTCAAACAACAAAATGGCCAAAAGCTAGTTGGTAGAGCAAAATAAATAAATATAGTTTATAATAAGTGTAAGGTGATCATAAAGCCTTAATTACCAGCTTGTAAAAGCCTCTCTGTGAGTCTATAAATTAAAATATACACACTAAAGGTAAAGATTAATGAAAATTTTGTTTTTACTTCAGAAAACCTCACTAAAGAGTGTGAGTGCGAGTGGCTGGCTGTTTCTCTGTGTTCGCCCTGTGATGGACTGGTGGCCTGTCCAGAGTGTACCCTGCACTGCAATGAGCAGGTATAAACACATGGATTGATGGATGGATGATTGATGGATGGAAGGAAAAATCACTAAATGTGATGGGGTGTCAGCTGGAATACAATGCTCTTGCAAAAGTCTTGAGCCTGCAATGTATTTCTCAGAAAATATAAAATGGGTTCAGCAACTCAAACAAAACACACAAAAAGGATTAGAAATACAATAAATAAAATAAAATTAAAATGAGTTAGAAAGCTAATATTTGTTATGAGTACCTTTCTATAACAGAGTGTGGTCTGACAGGCTCGCTTGTCATTTGTTTTAAAGGTCCTCAGGTCATCGTCTTCGTAGGTATCCAGGCCTGTTGAAGGACTTTCTAAAGCTCTTCGCTCTGAATTTTGATTGTATTTTGTACCAACACTAGTTTATCCATTGTGTTAGATGTATTTGTGTGTATTTGCATGATTCATAGATATACAGGACTTTCACAAAACAAGCAAAAAATAAATAAATAAAGGAAGAAAGAAAGAAGTTGTTTATATAAGATAAGATTTAATCAATTTATCCCCAAATAGGGAAACTGAATTGTAGTAGGAGCATCATATGTGTGTATATAGATCCTATACACACAAATAGCAGCAAGTATATTTACATAGCGCAAGAATTAGATTAAAATTAAACCCATAGGTAGAACGACTGAACTGAAAACTACTAAAAAAAGTAATTAATGTCCAAAGAAAAAAAGCAGGACTGCTGCTGAAGACCCTTTTAAATGATAACAAGGAAGTTTTGCCTCTTGGATGCAAAATGTGAAGGAATAAGGGAGGACTTTTAGCACTGTGTTACAAGTCCTTAGGGATGCTTTAGAAGCCTCTTTATGAACTTTCAGCATAAGTTGCTGTAATTGTTACTGAGCTGAATAAAACACCACAAGCTTAATCTGATAGAGACAGCAAAAAGCGAAGAGCTTAATCTTAAAACACTTGATTCCCTCCCTTTGCAGTTGGATGTCGCTACTACCATGTCTACAGCCCTTTGGTGAATGATAAATGCCACTGTGAAGGCTCTGGGTGTGCATGCATACTCTCTTGCATGTCACCAGCAATATTTTTGAATTGCGAATGGATCTGACTTGTGGGTTGTCGTGATGCAGACTGAACTAAAAGCAGCAGCTAATGATTCATGTCAGCAGCTTTGTTTTCTGTTCACTTGAGACATCTAAATGCATGAATCCTCTGTCTTTAATATTTCAAGCATGTTGCGGCTCTGAAATATCAAGTTATACCACAAAAAAGATATTTTAGAAAATCCAGTGCCCTGTATGTAGTGACTGTTGCTGGAGAACATTACCACACAAATGGACTGCAGGCAATAAAATGCTTTGGAGGATGATAGTTTCCATAACTCTGTGTGATATCCTCAGTAGACAAACTTTGAATTAGGCTATTTTTATATGAACGACAACATGTTCCACTTAAGAGCGGTCCATTTTCTGTGATTCAATTTAACAGGAGGCAACAAAATGTAGTTTGGTTTAAAGGAAAAGGAAAATAAAAACAGAATATGAATTCAAAATGCTGCTTAGGTCTGTGCAATAGTTACACTGTCAAAATGAAGAAAAACTGCATGACAAGTGGGTGGAAGAAGAGAAGAAACAACGCTATTTATGGAAAAACACAAGCGCATGACCTCCCGGTTCTGCCACTCCAGTGAGCCTCTGTCTTCTGTGAAAATGGGGATTGACTGAGATCCAGGAGTCACCAAAAACAGTAATGTCAGATATGCATGTGCCACGAAATCAATGCAAAGTCTCCAGCTCAGATTGATGAAATGCCTTACCTCCAGGCGGCGTGGATAATCTCACTTTCTGATTTATCGGCAGTAAGAATGCTTTGCAACATGCAGTATCCCTGTTCTTTTCTTTAAAGACATGCTTACAATTAGTTTTGTGTTTTAAATCTATCTACTGGATCAAAACAGGATCATAGGTGCTTTCATTCACCAATATTCCTCTCTCCGTGACAGGAGGACGGTTAAAGAGCTGGATATACAAAAAAATGATCTTACCATGAACACATGCAGGGCTTTGGTGAAGTACAGCCACCTGCTGATTGTAGTGGCTTACAGCTCTCCTGTTTTCCACACAACAATGAACAGTGAGCCCAGCAGGGTTCAGAGCCAATGTGCTTTATTTAGACACATTTAGAACCACAGGACCTTCATCATCATGATCCAGGTCGTGCATTGTTTCCATGGGATTAACACAAGGTCATGCAGCACATTAATGCTTCCAGAGTGCATGTTTATGTTTTTTTTTCTGGTGGCACAAAGAGATAACAATGAAGTTATCATAAGCAGCATTTCAGATGCAGACAGGAAGAAGGAAGTATGATTACAGCTATACTAAGGGTGACAGCACCGGGGTTCACCGTCTACTTTTTGATGAACAAGTAGAAAAGTACACAGAAGGTTTTCACCGTCTAAATTATTGGGGATAATCCTCACTCTCATATGCTTATGACCATTAGTCATCTTAGTAATGAATCACAGGGACAGGACTGTGCAAAAGTCTTCTTTTTCTTTGCTAAGTTATAAAATGATGGCTCAACACAGCAATGCTTTTTGCCTTCACTGAGGTGCTTTTTGTGATTCTATAATGATTCATGGGCCTGAAAACAAACAAAGAAAACAGCAAAACAAACATTCCCTTGAAAATCATGAAGACTGAAAATGGTGAACGACGAAAAAAAGACTTGAAAGATTTCCAGAAGGCCTGGAGAAATATTGCCCAAGACCACTAGGAAAAATACAAGAAAATCTGGCTTCCTTGGAAACAAAATATAAAGACTTATTTTTTTATTCTTGATCCACTTGCAGGAACCAGGGGTCTAACAGAGTGCCCAGGGATACATCTTACCTTTGAACCAGGTCCTGGTAAAGAGAGAGTGCTTTATTTATGACTTCAAGCCTTCAGGATGGAGATTGTTTTTGAAATAAGGAAAAAAAAAACAAAAAAACCTTGCCATTTTGCCCAAAACTGGATTTTTAAAATGCATATAAATGTCTTAGTCTGACCGAAACTGTACGACTCAAAAGCAGAGAAATCACAGTTAGAGACCGAATCACACTTTCAACTAGATTCAGATGAACTATGAAACTCCTCCAAAGTCCCATCTCTTTGCATGTTTAACGGCGAAGGATGAGCATATTTTAATATGCCAGAACTCCAAATAAAGCTGCTTCCATTTACACAGTTCTCTGTTTTCTTTTGCTAGATGGCTAGATGCATGCCTGTCTGCCTGCCTGTCTGTCTGTCTGCATGCCTGTCTGCCTGTCTGTCTGCATGCCTGTCTGCCTGTCTGTCTGCCTGTCTGTCTGTCTGTCTGTCTGCATGCCTGTCTGCCTGTCTGTCTGTCTGCATGCCTGTCTGCCTGTCTGTCTGCCTGTCTGTCTGTCTGTCTGCATGCCTGTCTGTCTGCATGCCTGTCTGCCTGTCTGTCTGCCTGTCTGTCTGTCTGCCTGTCTGTCTGTCTGTCTGCATGCCTGTCTGCCTGTCTGTCTGTCTGCCTGCCTGTCTGTCTGTCTGTCTGCACGCCTGTCTGCATGCCTGTCTGCCTGCCTGTCTGTCTGCATGCCTGTCTGCCTGTCTGTCTGTCTGTCTGCCTGCCTGTCTGTCTGTCTGTCTGCATGCCTGTCTGCCTGTCTGTCTGTCTGTCTGCATGCCTGTCTGCCTGTCTGTCTGTCTGTCTGTCTGTCTGCATGCCTGTCTGCATGCCTGTCTGCCTGCCTGTCTGTCTGCATGCCTGTCTGCCTGTCTGTCTGTCTGTCTGCCTGCCTGCCTGTCTGTCTGTCTGTCTGCATGCCTGTCTGCCTGTCTGCCTGTCTGTCTGCATGCCTGTCTGTCTGTCTGTCTGTCTGCATGCCTGTCTGCCTGTCTGCCTGTCTGTCTGCATGCCTGTCTGCCTGTCTGTCTGCCTGCCTGTCTGTCTGTCTGTCTGTCTGCCTGTCTGTCTGTCTGTCTGTCTGCCTGCCTGTCTGTCTGTCTGTCTGCATGCCTGTCTGCCTGTCTGCCTGTCTGGCAGCAGATCTGTTGCATGTTACCTGGTCTGTTGGCCTATTTGTTTCTCCACTGTGTGAGGAAACATGACTGGAAGAGGATGTTGCAGAAAAGAAATGGCATGAAAACAGGGAACAAGGTACCTGGGGAGCGGAGAATTGAACGGAAAGAAAGTCTCAAAATCAGCAAAGGCCCATTTAAATTCTGTTCAGTCAGAGCAAGGATAATCCTAAGAGGATGACGGGCTCCACATACTGTATAGTGCAGATAGGGTTGTTTTTCTTTTCAGTGAATGACCAAATTAAACATAATTTCGCCCAGCATGGAGTGGATTTATTTGTTGTTTTGCCTTCTCACTCAAACTAAAAAAGCATTTTAAATTTGGTTGCAGAAACACCCTGCTGATCAGAGTGCATTTTACGCCGTTTTGATAGGGCAAGTAAAAATATGCGGGCGTAACAAAGGGCTGACCCACTTGGTTGAGCTGAAAATATGCAGTGTCAATGCGAGTGAAAGCAGAAATAAACTCCTTTCCCGCTACCTGTTCACTAGAAATGTAATGTATAACCACACTGAAACCACATTAGTGGCATGACTTAAAGGGCAACAGCGACTCAGGCACTCCATGACTTTGTTCTAATACTGGAACATCTCAATGACCGCTGAGTGAACGGCCGTTAAAGTCTGTTAACAGGATAATTCTAGCTTACGACGAGGTCTCCATATCCTTTCCCACAGAGTCGCATTAACCTTCTTTTTTAAGTTAAATATGTTAACTTTTTTTTTAACACTTTTTAAAATCTGGTAGTTTTAGGTTTTGTTAAAGTATTAAATCGTTAACTCCTCAACTAATAATTTTGCACCATCACCTGAAGTCTTGTGGGAGTTCACAGTGACAAATATTTACATTAGCTGTGAGCTGTTATTTAGCAAAATATGCTTCATCAATTCACTTCTCATTCATAAAAGTCACATTTCTATAAGCCCTTATTAATAAGCATGATGAATGAAACATCAATGGTTTCATGAGTGTTTAAGTATTCATTCACACATCGGCCATTTTTCTGTTATCGTTTCTCAGGTTTTTATTCACGTACTGCTGTGAAGGTGACAGATCATCCGTTGCTGTGGAATATTTGCCATTCACGTGAGAATTTGACATGAAATGCAACATGATAACAATTCTTATTCAGTCATAGTTTAGTCAAAATCAACACAATCACAATGGTTCATATGCTAAGCAGTGAACTGGTTGTGTGAAACATCACAGCAATGGATGGAAGCGGC
>NC_136611.1:30997516-31070016 GCF_933228915.1 Telmatherina bonti
CTATCTATCTATCTATCTATCTATCTAGATAGATATATATCTATATAGATTTATATCTCTATATATCTATATGTATATATGTATATATATATATATATGTATATATATATATATATATATATATATATATATATATATATATATATGTTGTCTACTTTAACTTCAGTTAGATTTCATTCATTACCCTAAATGCTTTTTAAAGTAAGGTCAGAGAGAGGGTATAGCAACAGTAGTGAGTGTGAAAGTCACGAAAGTCATATCCCTCACTCAAACCACTACATATCAAGAGGCTGCATTGCATTGTGGTCTATTGAGGCTGCTGTCAACAGAGAAATTGGTTTCTCTGCCTCTTCTGAAATTCATTTCTCTTTTATGATGGATTGTTGAAAGCCTGTGTGAAATTGTGGGACAATTTGTCAGAGAGTCTGACACCAAGACTTGATGTTCGACCCTGGAGTTATAGCAAAATGGAAATGTTGCAACGCATAACACATTAGCTCTCCAAACAACAAAATGAGATTGGAGAAGAACAGTAGATTCCTCAACAGCAGCACATTAAAATTAGTTGAAGGAGCAATTCTTTAAAGGGATTCATTTTTTAGTTTGAATAAGGCTGAAAACTAATGAATACTTCATTTTGTAGACTTTATACAAGAAAAAAAAGCTGTTTAACTCTCTCAACTGCAATACTGAAGGAACAAGATCATTGTAACTTATGCTTATTGAGACCACATTAGGCATGGCTGCGGATTAAATAACAAGTTTTATCACCACACAATTTCCCTTCAGTGGATGATGAATGAATGTTCATCAATATTGCATTCCACGACACTCTTTCTCTAAGATTCAGGAGCCAATAATGGATTTGAGATAATGTCACATGTTGGTTCATTTCTGAATCACTTCATATAAAATCCCATAAAGCAACTAAAATATAACAATATCATTTATTCCTGAGACATTTAACGGAAAAACAATCAGTTTTTGTTGATCTTTTAATTTAGGAGTCTTTAAGTCTGGTTATTGAGGGCTGTGGTGTCCTGCAAGTCTAAGAGGTTTGCCTGCTGTAATACACTTGATTCAGACTCAGACTTGTGCAGAGCTTGATGTAAAGCCATTACCCAATTACTCACTGATATGTGTAAGGTGTGTTGCAGCAGAGAAACATGTAATACCTGCTGAACACAGCGGCCCTCAAGGACCAGCATTAAAGATCCCTGTTTAATATAATATGTCATTATGTATATCATATTGTGCTTTTTTTGTGCTTTAAAGTGGCACTCCAAAATTTTATAAGTTCTTAAAGAGTTTGTTTTTGTTTTGCCGCAAGATATTATATGGAGCCAGCAATGAGAGAGGTTTGGGTTTAACCAAACAGCTGGAGAGGTTGAACACTTTGGTCAGGGACACTTTGGACATGAACATTTCTTTCATTAAATAAATAAGTAAAAAATGTTATTTAAACATTTCCACTTGTTCTTCTTTAGCCATATCTTATTTATTACTTCATCGATATTTGATAGATATTTTCAATTTGGGTCTCTGTAATCAGCTTATTTGTCATTTAACACATTAAAAGCAGAGTACTGATACAGCTTTAATACTTGACTAATTAATAAGAACTAATATTAGCTCTAATTCTGCTTTATGTTCAGTGCAAACATTAGCCTGTTAACACCACCAAAAATGGCGAATATAATGAAGATATACAATATTTATTATTGGTTTAATAAATCCTGGACTCGGACTTCATTTTAATATAATAACTATTTATATAATAAATTTTCTCTGCAGTTTAATAAAGTATTAATCCATCATAATAAGATTTTATCATTGGTATTGTCAGGTTACATTTAATATTTGATGAATATGTGCTTGAATTGCTTCTGTTTCAGAGTATCTACATCTAAGTTTAAGAAAGATGTGTTAAATGAAGAGCCTAAAATGTAATTTGACAAATTAACATAACCATGAATAGATCCATTATCCAGATCCAAACAGTTTGCAAGCCATGAATACCTGAAGTGTGGAATCCATGGATGTCACTTAACATCTCTGAAAAAAAGGGAACATTTATTTATTATTTTCTGATGCTTTTCCATTTGCAGTTGCATTGGCAGTGTCTTTCTTGTCTGCATTTCAGCAGACAGTACATCACCATATACCAAAGGATTCAGCTGCTCGCTTCTTTCTGCTGCCACATCATCAATTAGCATTAGCACCCGGTGCCAGTGGTAGCCATGCGTGCCCATGTCATTACACTGCCTCTGCATATTTCCCAGATAATCTTGCACGCTTATCCATTCTTTCTTCTTTCAACCATTCTGGCCAGAAGTTGATGTTAGTTTTATCAGAAGATCCAAAGATCAGATTACATAGAAAGGGATGTTATTGGAAGAAGACTAATCTAATCTCTGTCCCTGTGAGCATTCTTCATTTTGTTGAATGTTAAGAGGGATTTTTTTTCTTTAACTTTTTCAAATATCCTGCAATCTGCCACTGGTTTCTAACGCCCTGGTTATCTTTCCAATAGATTTATTTTATTTTTTGCAGCCTAAAGATGACCTGTTTGGAAGCTGTAGACCTTTAACTTGCTTAATTAAGTAAAAAAATCCTTAATTAACATCCAAACCTGTGGTCAATCTAATTAGATCTTTCAGGTCCTGAGGTAAAGGTCCTCAGCAGCCTCATTTCCATTGGTAGGTATGGCTCGGCACAGTACGTGACAGTACAGTAAGAGTTTTTTCTGCATTTCCACAGGCATAGACTGGGAAGAGTGCCAGAATACCCGATCAGATCTGTCCTACTTTTGTGGAACCTATCTATCGGATGGTCAAAATAATCATCAATTTCCCTGTGACTCAGCAATAAACACAAAGTGGGATCAGTGCCATGTTTACATAGTGTATAGTGTGGATTTTTTTGTTGCCTAAAGCCAAATATCCCAGACGAAAAAAACTGAAACTGCTGGATGTCTGCCATTTCCGTTATTTGTTTCTCTGTCACGTTCTTCATTGTAATTCAGGGAAATTGTTGTGCACAACACTATAGCGTCATCCTACTATGTGGCTCATTCATCTCTCGCTAGCTGGCTTGAATCCCACCTTCCAGGTAAGGGTATGGTTCGCTTTGGAAATGCAACAGAAATCTGGGTTAACCATACTAAACCAAACCAAACTGCACTGTCCTTAACGGGACCTTTTAGTGGAAACAGGTCTTATCTGAACCCAGAACTAGATGCAAGTCTAGGCAGATATCAGCTGCGGTGCAGTTCTGCACGCTGGAATAATCTGCCTGCTCATCAGAGGTCTGTCACGACTGAGTCTGCATTTAAAACTAAACCTACATCTTTCATAGCCTCGCAGGCCTGTAGTTAATCACTGCATGTGTGGGAGAAGATTATACATGAACAATCATGTCTTGAGTAATTTATAACACGTGTTTGGACACGGTTATATGATTGGGATTATAATAATGCATGGAACGTTTATTTTTAATTGAATTAAGCTTTGATTATACCTTTGCTTTTTTTCAAATGTATTTAATTGTGTCTTTTTGAAAATGTGTTTAAGTTGTTGAATATATATATATACATATATATATATATATATATATATGTATATATGTATGTATATATATATATATATGTATATGTATATATATATATATATATGACAATGTATATATATATATATATATATATATATATATATATATATACATATATATATATATATATATACATATATATATATATATATATATATATATATATATATATATATATATATATATATACATACATATATATATATATATATATATATATATATATATGTATGTATATTCATTGTCCTAACCACTAAGTCCGATAAAGGGTTGCGGGGAAGCTGGAGCCTGTCCCAGCAGTCTTTGGGCGAAAGGTAGGGTGCACCCTTGATATTATATATATATATATATATATATATATATATATATATATATATATATATATATATATATATATATTTATATATATACATATATATAAATATATGTAAATCCCATTTACAAAGCCAATTGATGAAACAGCTTCATGTTTTATTATATGTATGTACTTCAACCTTAGAACTTCTCTGTATTTCAGCATCATTTTCAGATTTAATTTTTATTTAATTTCAAACGTTGGGTGCAGTGAAGAAAGTTTTAGTGAGCAAAAGGAAAATGAAAGAAAAAAGCAATATATAAAATAATCTTTTTCCAAGGTCCAGTGTTTTCTTTTTGTGACGTTCCGCTGTTCGTTAACCTTCACCAAGTGGTTGTTGTTATTACATTGAGGTTACAATGTTTCCCTGAGGCCAAAGCTGACAAAAGCAAGAAAAAAAATATAATAACTTAACAGGAAACGACCAGAAATAAGAACGTTTACTCAAATACAGGTTTTAGATATAAATTTGAGACCTTTAGTTTTTTCTTTTCATTAAACCTTCAACTATTAATTCACATTATTTTATAGTAAAGATGTTCATTGTTCATTTGTTTTTCTTGAACACATCTGACAATGCAGCTCCAAATTATTTTAGAAGTTTTAAATTTGCAGAAGGGGTCTGGCTGCAGAGCTGCACTGTCAGGACAGTTCCAGTGCAATGCTTCACTGTCAGGCCGCCTGAACCCTGGACAGGAAGTAACAAAGACTTTTCAAAATAAATTGTATTATAGAACAGCATAAGATTTTTCTATATAAAAACGGCTGTTTTGCCTTCTTGATCCTGTTTTAAATAACATTAAGTGAATCATCTTAAACAAAATCCACCAACAAATCAGCAGATGGTGTCTTCTAACCACGCCATCATCTGGATCATGATGAATATAACATAAAGCAAACTCATCAAAGTGGTCTCCTGTTCTTGTCATAAAAATATAAACTTTTCAATCTATAATATTTGTTTGAATGTTTTTAGCAGTCTGGTTATTTTAATGTGAAGAATATTGATAACTGCATATGATAGATTAATGTATGTGCACTCAGACAGAAAGACTTTAGAGCTTCAGCTCTTATGTTTGTATTATGTTTTTACTCACGACAATATGACATGACAACACCGCAGATAGTTTCCCATTTTTTTTATGTGTTGTATTCTTTTGTTTGGTTTTAGTTACCATAGTAACGTTCTGCTTATTGCAGTTTAGTTTTCATTGTATTCAATGTTATAAAAGCATTGAGCTGTCACCCAAATAAAACAAAGGACTGTGTCAGATTATAACATGATTGTTTTACTGTACAAACCTGAATCGTATCGCATTACAGTGTCATAGGTTTTTTTTGTAAAGACTTTAAACTTGTGTCGTTATAACATAATGTGTTTCACATTTTTACAATAAAACTATATTATGCCAGAAGCTCCACATTTTACCTTTATCTGAGTCTTTTTTTTTTTTATCTCTTGCTTGTGTTTTATTGGCAGTTTGCAAACCTTCTTCATCTAATCAGCTCCCATGTGGCATCGGCTGATGGAGGAGTGGGCAGCTGCTGTGGAGGTGGCCTGAGAGTGGCGCCTGCACTGGAACTGCCCCACAGTGGAGCTCTGCAGCCACACTTTCTTGTTAAAATTGTGCACATAAATGTATTATATAGTTTCACCGGCCACTGGCCAGTTTGTAGAGCACATGAAGGAATTTGTCATTGTATTCAGAAATTATGTACATAGAAATAAGGAGAGTAATGTACTTGATCCCCCCCCCCCCCCCCTTTATGCAAAAGTTTAATACACCAAAATGAAGATAAGCAAAAATAGGATGCACTTTTTCTTTAACACGTGTTTTTCTTTAACACAAGTGGTTTCTTTTTCTAATATTGACACATTTGTGACATTTTCACCTCAGAAAACATCTTTAAACATGTTTCATATTAAGAAAAACTTGCTTTTAGTTGATTTACATCTTATTTAGTATATGTAACATGAAGTTTTAATCGTGGTTTGCGTGTGGGCTGTGAAAGAGTGTGACCAGTGGATAATGTGTAATGAAAAAGGAATTGTTAGTCTGACTCATTTTTCTGATCTTTTCACTTTTTCCCAAATTAGTTTGTGTTAAAACTGGCCTTTCTAAACCCCACATCAAAACTTCCAGGTCTTCGCTGCAGTACACAATACTCAACCTCATGGAGTTGGTTTGATCTTGGCTTTAAGCAAAGGGCAAAGGACAGTATTATCATGTAACATCAGCTGCATGTTGAAGTTAATGATGTTGTCAATCAATGATGACCTCAATCTAAAATTGAGGATTGGAAGTGAACAAGGCCATGACCTTTATTGTTTTTTTGTTTTTCCTCAGCAGCACAGCACATCCTCAGTGATCCACCTTTTGCCTGGCTCTTTAGGAATCTGTAATGATCGGTGATCAGAGATGCATACAGCAGTTCATTACATGCCTTCTGTGAATAAGGACATCTAACCTCAGTGAAACTCAATATTGTCTGTGCTGAAGCATAAAGAAACAACATCATATTTTCTGCCTGTGCCAGATTAAGCCATTAACTGGCTGTGACATGTGCTATTAGTACATCATAATGAGAACAATAAAATCATGAAAACATCTATTGGATGAAGACGAGCTGCCAAGACTAATCATTATGAAAAGAAAGAGTTGTCACATTAATTTAACAAGGCTTTGCGAGACCACAAGCTATCGTACAGATCTCCTGTTGCCTCCTCTTGGTGTTGAGGTTTTTCATTAATTTATTTTTTTATGTATTCCACCTCCTCACCAGAACAGACTTCACACCCCCAAGAGGAACATCTGTCAAAAGTCTGAATCATACACAGTGCTGAGTATATTTATTTGGAGGAGATCTCACCCCACGCACACAGCAGCCAGAGAGGCGCTTAACCAAAGATAGGTCTGTGGTCTGATTATGTGCATTTGTGCAAATGAATCCCGGTGGAACATTTTAACTCAGCTTGAATTCTCAGCCTTGACTGGAGTGTGTTGGGATTTATTGTGTAAGTGCAGCTATGAGCATTTTAATATTCTACCCATGTGCTGCTGATACAGTGTGGTCTCGCAGTATAAGTTCTGTAAACTGAACGAATTGATAACATATGAGGAAACATTAATTGGAGATCGCTGCGGGGTTTGCCTGCCTGTGTGTGAAGCCTTGTTTTATTTTAATGTGCATAAACAGTTTGGGCTTCTGAATTGTATATTTTAGCTTGGTCAACATGTTTCTCAAGGATCTCTACTCTGCCTTCACCTGCGCTGGCTGAACGGTGGCAACAACACACCTTGCAGGAAATCAAATTGGAATGTTAAAAGTGTGACTTTAAAAACACCAACATGGCTGGGACCAATGACCAGAGCCTGACCATCCATCCATCCATCCATCCAGTCATCCATCCATCCATCCAGCCATCCATCCATCCATCCAGTCATCCATCCATCCATCCAGCCATCCAGCCATCCATCCATCCATCCATCCCTCTATCCCTCCAGTCATCCATCCATCCATCCATCCATCCATCCCTCCAGTCATCCATCCATCCATCCATCCATCAAGCCATCCATCCATCCATCCATCCAGTCAACCATCCATCCATCCATCCATCCAGTCAACCATCCATCCATCCATCCATCCATCCATCCAGCCATCCCTCCATCCATCCGTCCATCCATCCGTCCATCCATCCAGCCATCCATCCATCCATCCATCCATCCATCTATCCATCCATCCATCCAACCAGCCAGCCATCCATCCATCAAGCCATCCATCCATCCATCCATCTATCAAGCCATCCATCCATCCATCCATCCAGTCAACCATCCATCCATCCATTCATCCATCCATCCATCCATCCATCTATCCATCTGTCCATTCATCCAGCCATCCATCCCTCCAGCCATCCATCCATCCATCCATCTATCCATCCCTCCATCCAGCCATCCATCCATCCATCAAGCCATCCATCCATCCCTCCAGCCAGCCATCCATCCACCCATCCGTCCATCCATCCGTCCATGCATCCATCCATCCATCCATCCATCCATCCATGCATCCATCCATCCATCCATCCATCCATCCATCCATCCATCCCTCCATCCCTCCAGTCATCCATCCATCCATCCATCTATCCAGCCATCCATCCATCCAGCCGTCCGGTCGTCCGTCCGTCCATCCCTCCAGCCATCCATCCATCTGTCCATCCATCCATCCATCTATCCAGCCATCCATCCATCCAGCCGTCCGGTCGTCCGTCCGTCTATCCATCCAGCCATCCATCCCTCCAGCCATCCATCCATCCATCCATCCATCTATCCATCCATCCATCCAGCCAGCCAGCCATCCATCCATCAAGCCATCCATCCATCCATCCATCCCTCCAGTCATCCATCCATCCATCCATCTATCAAGCCATCCATCCATCCATCCATTCAGTCAACCATCCATCCATCCATCCATCCATCCATCCATCCATCTATCCATCCGTCCATCCATCCAGCCATCCATCCCTCCAGCAATCCATCCATCCATCCATCTATCCATCCATCCAGCCAGCCAGCCATCCATCCATCAAGCCATCCATCCATCCCTCCAGCCATCCATCCATCCATCCATCCATCCAGTCATTTGTCCATCCATCCATCTATCCAGCCAGTCATTTGTCCATCCATCCATCCAGCCAGCCAGCCATGTGTCTTGGCTCCTGGTTAGGATTAGGGAGTTCAGAGGTTCAGAGTCATGGTTAATGTTTGGATTCGGCCTCCTAAAAATTAAAGAATTTCTTTAAAAAGCAAAAGAACTCATTTATTACACATGTTCACACTTATATTCTGTCTGCTAACACAGTGGGGGGGAAAAGCGCCTTGAGTCAGTTTGGTAAATATCCTTAATTTCGTAAACAAATTACCACTTAGAAAATGTCATGTGATGCAAACCTCTAAAGATTATATTGCATAATATCCATTACAGCCAAATCACTTCATAGGCTGCTTCTTCCTGCAGCTGGGTGTGACTGGTGCCCACCAGAGCCCATTTTTCACAAAATCATCAGGTATGATAAAAGCTAAGTAGTCCACTTCTGTGGATCCATGGATCATTGCCACCCAGTCTTGCAGTTACCGTAATTTTCAATTCCACTAAACAAGAAGACAACCAAGCAAAATGAGAATTAATAGCAGAAGATGCAACTTATTTTCAGGGAAAATAAAAAAAGCTGTTTCTTTTGTCATCCTCATGCCTGTTATTTATCACCGCAGTATTTTGTGTTGTATCATCATGAATGAAAGTTACGTCAGTACGCTGTCCACCAGACTGTGAGCAAAACGTGTGAGTTTTAAAAAAAAAAAAAAAAGACACATCCTATTCTTACATGATCTACTGATGTGGCAGCATTAATATGACAACAAATATTGCAAATTGTCAAAACTTCTCTCACATGATGGAAGTCTGCCTTCTGTACATTTACGCACAGATGAAGTGCAATCTGCCACGTTGGCAGGCGGAGATACCGCAGTTTGATCATCCATCATCTTTCGTATTCCTGACATTTTGAAAGCAGGGCTCGTATAACGCCGCCTGCAAATTAAACAAATGTTTTCAGGGTAAAATGAGCCCACATATTGCGTACAGGGTTTGTCAGAGGCAAACTGATTAGGTCCGTAGAGCCATCCGTTTTTATTTTAACCAGGAGGAGGGACACACTCTGTGCACAATTGCTAAGAAAAATGTAAACCTTAAGTGTTACCCTGGCTTAAATTCATTAGTGTTGATCAAATAACTTTAAAAGAAAAACACCTGCCACCCTGCTTGAATATCGTTTACTCTCCTAATCTGCCGTTACACAACCTCACTTTATGGATGCACTTTCTCTCCAAGTACAGGAATAAATTTTGGCTAAAATATTAGTATTTTCACTCTAATATTTTATGAACTAACTTAGCAGGGAATGATCTGTGGGTGGACAGCAACCATCACAGCTGCTCTGGGTGCAAATAAGTGGATGACATACAAGATTTAGTTTTTCCTCCCTTCTCTGTCTCTTTTTAAGACTTTTTTTAAAAAATAATATGCTACAGGAAGACCAGGGAACCACACAGTTCAAAGAGTTCATCAAAATTCACACCCTGCAAGTTCAGTTTGCAGTGTTGAAACCAACCTGCTGAGCTGTGCTGGAAGAAATCTATAGAAACAAATTAACTCCACGTCTGTTGGTCTGGGCATGTGCACAAGATAACAGGCTTCAATTACAAAGCTCTTTCTCCTAATTGAAAATGCAGCTAATAGCTTAAGTGCTTGCTATCTAGGAAAAGGGGAAAAAAAATTGGTGGAGGAGGTGAACTGGATACCAGCCTTTACTATATGCCTCTGAGTGTGGGTTTCAGCTCGGAAGCTGCAGTTTTGGATGCAGCATCTGTCCCACTTTCCTCTTTTGTGACACTCTGCTCTGTGTGCCTGTCATTGTATAATGAAAAGCTTTTTAATGTGTCAGACGAGACTGTGCTATATTGCTTTTTGTACTGCATTTTATACAGGAAAAAAAAAGGTGATTAGAGGCTTGCATGGTAAGGGTCGCAGAGAGGTCGGAGTTTTGCTACATGCATTTCATCTCATGAACATTTACTCCACATCTAATGTATGGAAATAAAGCCCCTATGTTGTTAAACCACATACAGCCCACAAACTGGGACGGATTCCATCTATGTAAATACACCACTCAAACTTAAACATGCATAAAAATCTGGAGGCGTTTTAAAAGTGACTGTTCTTGCATTGCACTGCACTGTCTAATATTAAATGCAACGCATACATAGAGGTAAAGAAAAAAAAAAAAATCCCATTACACTTTTAAAAACTCAAGCTGCTCCCTTGAGCTAAAGAGGCCAAGGAATAACAAAGCTGAGGGACGCCTCGGCTCCTTACCTCTGAAGGGCTATTAGTTATTCTAGCTAGCGGAAGCCCCATTAGGTCTGCCATTTAATGCTCCCACGCCACATTCTGACATGAAAGCTACAGGACTGATAAGTCAACCATCTCAACTCAAGCATCTCTTATGCTTGAAAAATTCTTTGGCACAGATGATCTGACAAACGGCTGATTTTGCTGCTCCTACACCTTGTAGCATGTGACATCACTGAAAACAATGAAGCACATTTGGGCCAGTTTCTCCAGTGACTACGGCAAAAAGAACAGTGTAAGAATGTAAGTGGTCCAACAGTACAATCCACTGATTCACTAAAACACTTCCTCACATGATTTATAGGCTCCGTGATGAATATGGGAAATGAGCTGTGTGGCAGTAAGAGATAAAACTTTGTCTCTGAACAGCACTGACAGAGACAATGCAGAGGAAAGATGTCTTCTGGACTCCACAGCATGTCCGGTTAGTAATACAAAAAGATTCAAGTGGAGCTACATCTTTCCCAGCACAACATGTCCTGTTAATCATACTTAACCACAGTGCCAAATGAAAAGAGAGGAAGACAGATGCAGAGCATTTGGGGGAACACAGGCAAAAAAAAAAAAAAAAGCCTAATTAAGCATGAGCAAATTGATTAGGCATTCTGTCAAGACTGTCTTCGCTCCAGCTTTAGGATGAGAATTTCATTCTGAAACTTTGCAGACAAAAGTTTCATTTGTGTGTTTAGAATAGTTTCTTCATATTTCTGAGATTAAACAAAAGTAGCATAATGCAGTTTCTTACTGCAGTAGCACACCACAGCCAGGCAGAAATTGAGCCCAAATGCATAATTTATCTTTTATTTGGCCACAGGCCCCCGTGGTGTTCTCCAGCCTGCGGTGACTGTTTGAACTTAGTAAATCAAACTAATGAGGAAAATGCTAAGTACACAATTGCTAGAGGCAGAAAAAGAGAATGAGAAATGTGATCATCGGCGGGTGGGATTTTTAAAATGAACATATTTCACACAACGGCAAACAAATACTGAGACTGACATAACTTGTGCGTTTGTTATAACAGTTGTTGTAACAAACACACGGGATAGGAGAGGACCACCTGCACGGTGACTTGATCTAACACATCATTTTAATTCATTCCAGGACAGCATGCCATTTATAACAGGCTGGCTGATAATAAACAGATTAATCAAGGGGCCCTTTCATGTAAGTAATGACAGACAAACCTACTTGGTGTGTAATGGATTTTGCTGTACGCAAGGTGCCCAGAAAGCAGAGCTGCCACTGCACTTTCAGCTAATGGGAATCATATTTTAGCAGTAACATTGCAGGATTTAAAGTAGCAGCTGGGTAATCATATGAAACTGAACAAACTAGCATATTGCAAAACAAGTCACCATGCACTGACCTTTGTTCCGTTATCCCAAAGCAGACAAGAACAGAGGAGAAAATAAGTATTTTCCCCCACGGAGTGTTAGAAAATTTACCTCTCACGCCTCGCAGTGGAAATGGATTTTTGGAGGGCAACACTCATACCTCGCATTCCCTGGAGCCTGAGATGGTGTATGTGTAAGGTCCTGTCCCATTAACCAGCACATCCATAGTCTCTGAGTGCGAAGGCTTATAGTCCACATAGTACTCTTGCAGTGGCGAATTAAAGGAGCGCTCAGTCTCCCGTGTCTTTTTCTGGCGCTTTTTGACTGCTGAGCGCTCCTGAAGTTGTTTAAGACTGCTGGGGTAGCGCTTCCATGAGACATATATAACCAGCAGAATTATGGCCACTGACAAGAAGAGGGCCACACTACCTGCTATGATCTTGTGGAAGGATACATACTCAGTGTCTGGCAAGGGGATGGTGGGGGAGGCCTCAGAAGGACTCGGGGAGGCTGTCCTGTTCCAGGTCAGCTTTTCATCAACAACAGACTGTGTGGGAAGAGGAGGCAGTTCCGGCTGAAACACAGACGTGAAGGGCAACGTCGTGGAGGGGATGGGAGTCGGTGTTGCCATACAGATGTTGTAAGTCTCCACCACATCTGTTACTTTCTCTCCTTGTGCCTCTTTGGGGCTGGCACAAATCATAGTAGTCTCCTTGTTACCCTTGAAGGCTTTAAGCCAGGACACCAAAGGGCATATGTTGGGGTTACAGTGCCACAAATTACCAGCCAGACTTATGGAGGTCAGGGAGATCCACATTTCCACTGCCTGCTGAGAGATGTTGCTGAGCTTGTTGGAGTCCAGGTTCAGGGTCTGGAGGTTAGGGAGGCACTGAAATGTGCTTGGATCCAACACTTGTAGCTCATTTCCTGACAGGTCCAGCTTTTGCAAGGAGGTCCACATCCATGGCAATCCTTGCGTCAGCATTTTGATCCGGTTCCATTGCAGATAGAGCGCCCTCAGGTTCGTCAAACGGGGAAAATGAGCTAAATTTATCTTTGAAAACTGATTGTGCTCCAGATGAAGCTCGACGAGCTTCAGGAGTCCCGCAAAGGCGTTACGTGTGAGGCTCCTCAGCCTGTTGTAACCAATATCAAGGAATTCCAGATTGCGACAATCAAGAAAAACACGCATGGGGACTGTTTTTAACGAGTTTGACCTCAAGTGTAAACTGAGCAGCTTCCGTAAACCTGTGAACTGGTTCGGCTGAAGAACCTGCAGTTTGTTGTAAGACAGGTCGAGATTGCGTAGATTGGGGACGTCGTGGAAGGTGTTGTTTTTTAGCTGCGTGATCTTATTCGAGCTGAGAATCAGTTCTTTGAGCCTCCTTATCCCGTGGAAAGCCTGGCCATCCACTACATTGATGTAATTGTGATCCAGGTAGAGCCACACCAGTTGGCTCAGGCCTGCAAACTGATGGGCTCTGAGGTTTACCAAGCTGTTGTAACGAAGAGACAGGCCCTGTGTACCTACAGACACGTTGTTTGGCACATCGCGGAAGGCATTGGATTCACAATATATTATTTTCCCATCACATCTACAGCTCTGGGGGCAGGGACGCTCCCGGATGCCACTTGGAGCAGCAAGGAGCCAGGCGGGAACCACCACTGTGAATACAAGCCATCTGAAAAGCACAGAAAGACCTGGAGACACAGAAAAGTGACACATGTAAGGTACATAAATATACACTACAGTTGAGCTACATTTATTTCAAATTAAGAAATGAAATACTTATACTTGGCATAAGTCTTGGACTTTATCTATATTTGCATCCTAATGTTCTGCTGGTACATTGCACAAAGTCATGCCTCTTATACCCACAGAGGTATAATCTGTCAACTAGTTGTAAAGACAAATTCCTCCCTCATATTTTCAAGCCTGCAGCAATCATTCACGAAGAAGCTTGGGGGGGGGGGGGGGGGGGGCACCAGCAACATCAGCTTTAACTGAATTGTACTTAGACAAGAGACAAAACGTCTGCGCAGAAATAATAAACGCCTAAATCGGTGAACATACCCATATTTGCGCGGTGTCTGCTCTTCCTCATGTTCACGGCTCTCTGTTGCACGCCTTCAAGCTCCACATCTTAGATGCAGTCGGCGTTTTGCCCAAATAGTTGCACACTCAACCAGGACGCCCGTCTGCGCGGATAATGCGCGCACTTTGCGCCGTCCTCAGATCCGCTCTGCTCCCAGTCGCACACCTGTCGGAGATGACAGCGGCTCCACAAGGTGTGCACTAACCTCTGGCTGTAGTTGGACACGTTGCCGCACCACATCAGCTTGATTACGCACAGATCTGGGTGTCAAAGCTCCGGGATGGAAGCGGGCTGTGAGAAGCTATGAATACATCCCGATCACCAATTGTTGATTGTAAGTGGGGGAAAAGAAGACAGTCGGTGCCAGATAAGTGTCAAGCAATCTGAAAGAAAACTGTGGTCCAAAAGCCTACAAGTTGCGTGGATCCTGCCTCAAGCGTGGAGAGAGAAGATGCAGGATGATGAAGATTAGACGCGGTGACCATGGTATCAAGAATAAATCAGTTGTATAGCAACAGGAATGATGCTGCTGTACAAGAGGACTGAGCCTCCTGGTACTGAGTTTGAGGACTTGAGATGCCCTCTTCTGGTCACAGCAGCGCTCCACAGCCTGCTTTAAACTAGTCCTCATTGTTCTGCACGAGCACAGCCTGCATATCAATGTAAGCCAAGGAATGGGAGCACTGTTTGCTCTGGGGTTATATGTGAAGCTCTCCTCCCAGTCAAATGCCTCAAACAGCCAGTTTGCTCCCATTCTGTAGATGAAGCTTAAAAACCATGAAACTGGTAATCAAGAGGTACTGAGAAGTGTCATCAAATACTGCAACTTTGGAGTGTTCGACAAGTGTCAAGGAAGTAGTCATTATGCAAAATGAAATAGTTAAATGTTGTTTTACTGCTGTTAAAAATAAGAACATGAAAATAATCTGTTAAATTATTTTGTTGTTGGTACTTGTGGTTGTGTTCATAGTTTTTCTTTTACACTTTGTGTAAGAGAAGGTGTCATATTTGTGAACAGATTAATAAACGGTAAAAAGAAAAGACTAAAATACAGATACACAGAATATATGCTAACCCAGGCATATGTCAGAGAGCAAATTTCCTAATTGTAGAATATATATACTGTAAATATACTCTTAAAAATATCTCTCTATATATATCTATCTATCTATATATATATATATATATATATATATATATATATATATATATATATATATATATATATATCTAACTATCTATCTATCTATCTATCTATCTATCTATCTATCTATCTATCTATCTATATATATATATCTATATATATATATATATAGATATATAGATATATATATACACACATACATATACATATATATCTATATATCTATATATATATATATATATATATACACACACATACATATATATATATATATATATATATATATATATATATATATATATATATATATATATATATATATATATATATATATATATATATATATACATTAATGAACAAAGTGTTCATTAATGTGCATTGTCCTCATTAATCAAATCAAATCAAATTCACTTTATTTATCCGTTAGGAACTTCATTTGCGGGTAGAGCACGACCATGACAAATAAAAAATAAAAAAAAATAAATAAATAAATAAAAAGACATATCCACACACACAACTCAACCTGTCAGTTAATAAATAAGTTAAAAACAACAATTGACACCAATATGCCATACACAGTCATAAATATAACAGTCTGCAATAGCCATCAACCATTTAACAGACGGATAGAGGTGGGAAGGAAGGTGGAAGTGGCCCTCTTTGTTCTCAGAGGGAGAGACCTGTACCTGCGCCCTGAAGGTAACAGGGTGTAGTGAGAGTGCAGGGTGTACGAGGGGTCAGTGGAGATCTGGGTGCCTTTTCTCAAGACTCTGGTGTTATAGATGGTACTGAGTGACTGCTGCTCCTGACCTATGATTTTACTACTGATTTTAACAATCTTATTGAGCATGTTGTGATGAGTGAGAGTGAGTAAACCAAACCAGGCAGTGATGTTGAATGTGAGAATGGATTCAATGAAACATTTATAGAAGGCAGTGAGAATGGACTGGTGAACCTGAAGTTTGCGGAGCTTTTCATTTTGAAAAGATCTGTTCAGTGTTGAGTTGGAATGTGAGTTTATGGTCAATTATGGAGCCAGGATATTTGTATGAATGAACCTTTTCAATTATTTCATAGTTTACTGTGAGTGAGGAGGTGGAACACTGGCCATGGTGGAAATAAATGACCATTTCTTTGGTCTTGGATACATTTAGATCCAGACAGTTGTCCTTACACCACAGTGAGAATGAGTCCAGTTCTGATTGCAGAAGTTTATCGGTATTTGTGGTGTCAATGATCACGGTGTCATCTGAGTACTTGATATATGTTATTCCTGGGGTTGAGCTCCTACAGTCATTTGTGTATAGTGTGAAGAGAAGTGGAGAGATGACTGAACCTTGAGGAGAACCGGTAGATATTGTCCTGGCAGTACTGAGGTGACCATTCACCCTGACCCTCTGATCCCTCCTGGAGAGAAAGGAGAGGACCCAGAGGATGAGGTGGGGATTGGCATCCATCCGGAGCAGCTTACGTCCCACGAGGTGTGGTTGCACGGTGTTAAATGCACTTGAGAAATCCACAAAAACCAACCTGACATGGGACTTGGGCTTCTCCAGGTGGGTGATGGCACCATGCAGCAAGGTGAGCACAGCATCATCCACCCCTCTGCGCGGCTGGTACGCAAACTGCAGTGGGTCGGAGAGCATCCCCACATCAGCCTGCAGCTGGGCCATGACGAGCCTCTCAAAGCTCTTCATGACCAGAGATGTTAAAGCCACAGGCCGATAGTCGTTGTTGGTGCTGGGATTGCTCTTCTTTGCCACAGGGCAGATGATGGAGGACTTCCAGATGGAGGGGACGATGTGCTCAGCCAGGGAGCGGTTGAACAGTGAGCAGAAGACACCAGCCAGCTGACTGCTGCAAATCTTCAGCAGGCGCCCGCAGATCTGGTCTGGTCCAGGAGCCTTGTTGGGTTTAATCCTCTTCAGAGTGCGCTCCACATCCACAGGCAGCAGCTGCAGGTTCTCAGTGGGCTGAAGCCTGGAGACGAGCTCTGCAGAGAGCTCCTCCCTCTCCTGGGTGTAATCACACTGGTCGAACCTGCAGTAGAAGGTGTTTAGATCTTCAGCCATGTGCCATGTTTTTTGCTCCAGAATAGCTTAATTGACTTGATATGTCTTGATAGATTCTGTTATACCCTGTACAAAAGCATAACTGAGCCTCCTCAATGTTTTCTTGGTATGTATAATTTTAACAGTCAGTCAATCAGTCAATTTCTTCTCCGCTTGGTCCAATTAAGGGTCACATGGACCCGGAGCCCTATCCCAGCAATCATTGGACTGGAGGCAGTGTACACCCTGGACAGGTGACCAGTCCATCACAGGGACGCATCATTTTTACATCTGTAAAGAAAGAGTTAGTTTGCCATGCCAACAATCTCCAGCTTTTTCTAATTTGTCCAAAGGACATTGTCCTAGAATCTTTGTGGCTTGTCACCATGTAGCATGGCAAATTTCATTCCGCTTTTCTATGATTTGCTTTTAACAGTCGTATCCTCCGAGGTCGTCTCCCACCAAGTCCACTTTGACTCAGACAGCAACAGCAGTGCAGTCTGACATTGATAAGCCTTGATCGTGCATTTCACCTTTCATGTCTTTGAAGGTAGTTCTGGGCTCTTTGTTTACTATTTATATTATTTGTCTTTTCAATTTGTCATCGATTTTCTTCCTGCAGCCACATCCAGGATTGGTGGTTACAATCCTGTGGGCTTTAAACTTCTGAATAATATGTCTAGTCAAGCTACTTGGTGATGGTTTCATGGCATTTACCTTTAACATGCTTGTCTATGTAAGCACGTAAATAGGCTGACTGATTACTGACTGGTATATATATATATATATATATATATATATATATATATATATATATATATATATATATATATATATATATATATATATATATATATATATATATATATATATATATATATGTATATATATATATGTATATATATATATGTATACAGGGCCAGGTGTGCACATTTATTTAGTTATTTAGTCCCTGATGGTGTATATTGACATTGAAATGTATCATGGATAAACAAAGCGTGCTCTAAAGGCTTCATAATGGGATTTTGAGACGGGGTCAGTACCATCATTTCTAATGAGTCCCTCTTCTCCTGCATTTAATGAATATCGTAATTAGCAGTAATGGACATTAATGACCATTTTAGCTCAAATCACAGATAGTTTGTGACAAAGAAATTACTGGAAACAAGAATAAAACTGACAGATCCATCTCTTCAGCTGCAATCACTGGTTTAATTTCCATTGTCAGATCAATCAACTAACTGAGGTTGAAGGGCAGGGGAGAAATCTGCATACACAGTCTCACACACAGCCTCTCTCTGTCACACACACAGAAACATATCTATCTGTCAAACTCTCTTCCAGTCACACACATGCAAGCAAGACAGGGACATTTTTATAGCTCTGAATGTAACATCCGTCAGAGTTAGCAGCACACATCAGCGCTATCAGAACATCTGATCATGTTTAGAAAGTCTTATTTCTGCTTTTTATTTATTCATCTATAACTCTGGTTGGTAGAAGTAAAAAGCAACATTTTACAGATTGACATTTTAAATTAAATGACATAAAATAACAATTTAAAAAAAGCATATTAATCTAAGAGGAATTTTGAACATTTTTGTTAACTTATCATATCACAAAGCTCTATACACAAACCTCCTGGCAAAACGTGTCATTTTACCCAAAATTTGTGGTGGTATTTTGACAAAACAAATTTATTTTCACAGCACGTTTCATACATAAGGTATGCTGTATTCAATATTTTGTATTCAGACAGAATAATACAGTAAAGTGGATATTGATTATTTTCTGATTACAGAACAGAGGGATTCTTTCTCATCAATCATCCTCCTATTGAATTCTGAGAATTCATTGATTGTTTATCAATCTTCCTTACATCTCTCATTTCAATAATAATAATAGAAATATTTACATTTTGGGGCTGCACGATGGCATAGTGGTTAGCACTGTGGCCACTGTTTCGAGCCCCTGCTGGGGGAGGTGTGGACAGTGGCCTTTCTGTGTGGAGTTTGCATGTTCTCCCCGTGTATGCGTGGGTTCTCCCGGGTTCTCTCCGGGTTCTCTGACTTCCTCCCACCGTCCAAAGACATGCAAGTTAATTGGTTTCTGTAAATTGTCCCTTGGAGTGAGTGTGAGTGTGTTTGTCTCTCTGTGTTGGCCCTCCGATGGACGGGCGACCTGTCCAGGGTGTACCCTGCCTCTGACCCAATGATTGCTGGGATAGGCTCCAGCTTCCCCGCGAACCTTTATTGGATTAAGGTTACAAAAATGGATGGGTGGATATTTACATTATAACTCTGCTGCATGAGGAACTGGGGAGATTGTTGAAGCTGTTGTTGGAGGATGTAAAGCTCGCATGATTTCTCATGCTTACATGCTCAGACAGTAGCAGCAGAGAAGCTACATCATAGATGAACCAGTGATGAAAACCATGTTAAAGCCCAACTGAATTATCTTTCCCTAAAAGGTCACAATGTTTAGTCTTGTCTCAAGAGGATGAAAAAAAAAAAAAACACGGCTTCCAATTATAGTCTACTTTTCATGCCATGCTCATGCATAAGAAACCATGTGTCTGCTAGGAAGGCTGTGAGGATCTGCTGGCAGCGCGTTACAGAGATAAGGATAATTCTGTGTTTAAATCCTGAATTTAACAGAGATGATATTACTTATTATGTACTTTTTTTCTTTTTATGAGCACGATCTGGGCTTCAAAGTGCTGAACGCTGCAACCGCACAGTCAGATATCTCCTGGATTGAATTCTGACAATGTTTTTTAATATCATTTTGAGGTGATTATATAAATATCTAGTTACGATGAACAGCTGAGCATAATTCACTATTTGGAAAAGAATGATTGCCAGTTGAGAGAGGGTACAACCTCCTCCAGTCCATCATTTTATTAGTTACCTGGAGAAGAGAGTGCTGGAACACTCTGGCTCATCACTCGCCTCTAAATATCAGAACATCAGTGTATTTACTAACATAGCTTCCAAGAAACATTATTCCTGCATCGGTCTGATGCGGATCGACACGTCAGTCTGGCTGGATTCAGTAATAAACAGCAACAACAACTTAAGAAATAAATGATTAAATTAAATTAAATTAAATTAAATTAAATTAAATTAAATTAAATTAAATTAAATTAAATTAAATTAAATTTTTTCACCCAAAGTTACAAATAAACTATTTCCACGTGTAAAAAACGAACGTATTCAACTCATATTGAGGCCGTTTTGAAAAGTCCACAGATTGTTAAAAATGCATTGAGCCCAACTGGCCTCCTCTGTGCTTCTGATTGTTGACATGGACATCCACAGTCATGTGACGCCAAATTTTATCTTCACCATCACATGGTATACCAGTTTCCACCTACTGATGTTTGATTTGTGTGTGTGTGTGTGTGTGTGTGTGTGTGTGTGTGTGTGTGTGTGTGTGTGTGTGTGTGTGTGTGTGTGTGTGTGACAGAATATGCTTGGAAGTTCCCTTTTCTTTTGGTGGTGTTGGTTGGTGGTCTTGTTGGAGAGGATGGTGGTGGGAGGACTGGACGGGTGGATCATGATTTTGAGTCAGTCCTGTTTTAGCTTGTTATTAAATATTATCAACATTTGCTTTTTATTTTTATCACGCTTTTGAATGAACAATGCTATATGACAAAATTTTGATTGATCGATTGTTTGATGTCAGTTTGTTAAATGTCTGGTTTTAAAACAAACCTTAAAAAAAACTTCAGAAGTCATCAGGAAAGAAAAAAACTAAGTTAGTTGCCTAAATGTCTGTTTCTCTGTTTTGGTTTTCTCTGTTTCATCCCACACGATAATCTGAGCGTTGTAGAGCTGCTTGTGCAGGTTTGTGCTTCTCTAGGTGCAGATAAAATGTTAATGAGTCTGACAGATGGAGAGGTGAGTGTTTGCATGAGCAATGAGATGGCAAAGAATTAATGGAGACAGTTTAAATTAAGAGCACTTTGTCTGATCTAAGTAAGAAGTTATCACGTAGTCCACGAAGAGAGACACATCAGTCTCCCATTATCATCTGCATCTGTTCTCCTCTGTGGTTCTGATTGTCGACATGGACATCCACAGTCACATGATGCCAAATTTTATCTTCACCGTCACGTGGTATTGTCATTCTCCCTGATGCATGTATCACAAGATATTAGATTAAAAAGGCTCCTGCGGATTAGTGCTATTTTTCAGTCCAGAGGTTGCTTACTGTAATAAAGAGATTATAATCCATCTGAAATATTTCCAATATCATGAAATGCCATTTTAGAAATACACTGCAAGCATGTAGGACAATTTGTGCCCTTCATAAAGAGTCCTGGTATATACTTGTACTACTTGCTTTGACCTAGTCTGTAGATCTGACAAGTAATTTCTGGCATATTTGGATGAAGAGAAATAAAAGGCCAGTGCAAGATGACTTTATGGATGAATAAGTAGGCTATGTGTGTTTGTAAAACATAACATGCAGTGCCACAAGGCAGGCCAGGGATTATAAATAAGTCCATTTCCATGCTTACATGTTGCAGGATGCTTACAAATTTTCATTAGCTCCCATTGTTATTTCATAATATTGAAATGACAAATGCATATTTTGATTTCCACAGAAGGGTTTGAAGGAGCTAATTAATGTGTCTTCTGCTGTCAGTGGAAAGATTGTTGTTGTCACCTTAAAAAAAAAAATCATTATATTGTCAATCGCTGCAGCTGGTGTACACACAGTCACTTTTCATTTTTATATATCCAGCATGCAATCCACCTGATAACCTGTTTGTGGAGCTGACATGTGATCACTGACAGGGATTTCAGCTCCCCCTCCTCCACATCAAACAGGTTTCTTTTGCAATGCAGAAGCAACACTGTCAAGCTGTACATTTTCCCACTTGTAAGGTGCATCGCACTTGAGTGTTTCTCGGACATATGTGTGCCAGGTTAATCTTTGAAGAATTTTTTTGTTGTTATTCAGTCCCAGACTGTGCACCATTTTAAGTCTGGCAAGCACTCCCTGAGCACAGCAGCTAATCTTCACATCTCTTAGATGTGCTCCTGTTGCGTTGAAGGAGCAGATGAAAAAAATCGCCTTTTCAAAATGCATTCTGTATCAGCAGAGCTCACGTTTGACCAATTAACATCACACTCCCAGCCAAATGCTAATGCAAATTCATCAACTCATTATTCCCTGAAACTCCAACTGGCCTGGATGCATTCTGCCTGTACTTTGCTGAAGTCATGCAACAGGACGTCAGAGTCAGCAGCGCTTTAAAACCAGATTCCTTTTTCTGCCACAAGGGGTCGCTGTCACCACATGTTAGAACTCGGACTGTCAAACTCTGAAGTCAAAACCAACTAGTTTCCGAGTGTGGCTGGCAAGTGTCTGCTCAATGCAAAACCAGCAAAGTGTGAACAATAAGTATGAAATGTCCAGAAAATGAGAAGTATTCCTGTCCTTCCTCTGCTGTCTGCTTACTGAGTTTCATTTAGGCCTCTTTGGAAACAATTTATCCTCATGTTGGCAGCTCTTAGGCCTGTCATCTCACGGGATTGTGTATGAAGACACCGTTAGGTGTGAACTGTTTGTCCACATAAATGTGCCAACATCACAGTTCAGCTGGCAGAAGGATGAAGCCACCAGCAAACAGCAGAAAAATCTGAATTATCCAACACTCTTCAGTCCTGTCATCTCAGAATGGCGTGAAACCGATGAATGGATGGCGAATTTGGTTATTAATACCTTCTACTACGTGTATGAAAGATTTACTAAATTGCACTATCATTAGGGGGGCAGGCTGTTAAACTGCGCATGAACTCATCTGATCTCCTCTGTTACCCCCCCCCCCCCCCCCCCCCCGCAAGCAAATGAGTTCAAATCTAAATCAACATTCATTTGAAAGTAATTATTTTCAGACCAGATTCTCTGAAATATTTTTCTAAAATCCTGACACACAGGATTTTGCGTAAAACACGCAAACACGATGACGTAACGAACAAATTTAGTTAATGGTGAGGTTTTCATGACTGGAATACATTTTTTAAGCCTATATTGAGGACGCCTACGCCTCGGAGAAGCGAGAGAGGTGTGGAGAGAGAGAGAGAGAGAGGGGAGACACGTGAAGGGAGAGAGAGAGAGAGAGAGAGAGAGGGAGAAGAGTGGGTCTGCGTGGACTGGAGGCTTCTGCATCAGTCTGTTGGCGCTCAGATGGGTAATTGCGCACACAGCGAGCTGAACTCCAGCGCAGACTCCAACTGCGACCCAAGTGTGAAAGCGTCCTATTTCTGAGCCCCAGCCAGAGACCAGCGGGGGGGTCGGAGCTCTGCGGAAAACTTGGATTTGCTTTGCAAGTATTCCTCAGTATGCGGACAGATTGTGGCGCAGCCTGAACTGCGACTGAGCGCAGTTTAGCGCGCTCTTTTTAATCCATTTTCTCCCCTCTGGACGATCACTCCTTCATCAGTGACGATGGGTAAGTCATTACGTTAAAATTAAGTGACACAATTTCTCCTCTTCGGGGTCTTCTGAGCAAAGGATGCTTTAACTTCTTTTTTTTTTTTTTTTTTTTTTTTAGTTTTTAAACTGAATTTAGTTGAATTTACTACACATGAATAAAATCAGAGCCAGTCTTTATTTATGCATCTCTGTAATTTGAACTCAGCAGTCTGTCCAACATGTTTCTCTGTGCATTAGTTAATGCATTCACATATGTATACCTTTAAAGTAGCAAACGTCAGACTGGTATTAATTCTTCATGAAGCAGGTCTGCAGTCTCAGACATCAGACTCTGAGCTGCTGCACACTACATGATCTCCTGTTTGAGGAATCAGTGTTCTAGTTTTAAATGTCTTTGAGCAAACATTTTCTGAAACTAAGTGGTCCCTTTGATTGCCTGTGCCCTGCTCTACCTCCAACAGGTTCTGTGATGTTGGACTGGAGGTTGTCATGCCTTCTTCTGCAGGCAGCTGTTTTGCTGCTGCTCAGCAAGGGGGAGAGGATGTGTCCCGCCAGTTGTCGCTGTGAAGGAAAGATTGTTTATTGTGAGTCTGGCATCTTCCAAGACGTCCCAGTAAACATCACCACAGGATGCCAAGGTCTGTCCCTGCGCTACAACAACCTGCTGGTTCTTTCGCCGTACCAGTTTGCTCATCTCAACCAGCTAATCTGGCTTTACCTGGACCACAACTCCATCAATGCAATAGATGCTTTAGCTTTTCAAGGTGTACGCAGACTCAAAGAACTAATCCTCAGCTCCAACAAAATAACATATCTGCAAAACAACACTTTCAGTGCGATACCAAACCTGAGGAATCTGGACTTATCTTATAATCAGTTGCAGTCTCTGCACCCAGGACATTTCTACGGTCTGCGCAAGCTCCAAAATCTCCACCTTCGATCTAACGGACTGAAGCAGATCCTCATTCGCACCTTTCTGGAATGCCGCAGCTTGGAGTTTCTGGACTTGGGTTATAATCGCTTGCGCAGCCTCACTCGCACAACGTTTTTAGGGCTGTTCAAGCTGAGAGAGCTTCATTTGGAACACAATCAATTCTCCAGGATTAATTTCTTTATTTTCCCACGACTTACCAGCCTGCAAGCTCTTTATTTGCAGTGGAACCGGATCCGATCCATCAGTCAAGGCGTGCCATGGACCTGGCTGAAACTGCAGAAACTGGACCTTTCGGGGAATGAAATCCAAATGTTGGATCCTGCAGTTTTCCAGTGCATGCCAAACTTAGAAATGCTTAACCTTGAATCAAACAAATTGAGTAGTGTCTCTGTGGAGGTTGTGGCAGCGTGGACCTCCCTGACCACTGTCAGCCTGGCAGGCAACGCCTGGGATTGCAGCCCCAGTATCTGCCCTCTTATGGGATGGCTCAGGACCTTCAGGGACCCCAAAGACATCAGCATGATCTGCAGTGGTCCCAGATCTGCGCAGGGCGAAAGAGTTGTGGACGTGATAAGGAATTACTCCATATGTGTGGATGCATCATATGTGTTTTCAACCACAGCTCCCGTCTTGTTGAGCTCAACCCAAAACATGAATGTCACAACTTGGCCCGCTTCCTCTGGAATTACAGACCTGACTCAGACCATGTCATCCTCACAGAAATTAACCACTTCACCTGCCCATCCAAGGGGGACAGACAGAAAGACAACAGAGTCCACAACCATAAGCTTTATGTCCCACATCTCCCCTGAAACCCCAACATCATTTATCCCGGAGCTACAGTTTGAACGTATGTCTTTCCATAAAATCATTGCAGGCAGCGTAGCCCTGTTCCTGTCAGTGTCATTGATCCTGCTGGTTATGTATGTCTCATGGAGGCGCTACCCCAACACCATGAGGCAGCTGCAGCAGCACTCCGTCAACCATAAGTGCAGGAAAAAGGCTCACAAGCAGGAGCAGGACCTTAATTCTCAGTTGCAAGAATACTATCTGAGCTACCATTCGAACTCCGAGGCGATGGACTCCTTGGTGAATGAGACGCGACCATGCACGTGCACTATATCAGGATCCATAGAATGTGAGGTGTGAGCATTTCATATGTATGAGACTTAAGGTGCAACTAAGCTGAGATAAAGAGTGTTTTATCTGTCATGTAAGGTGATAGATTCCGCAGCGGCGAAGTAAATACTTGTGGGATGATACGACGTAATTATGTGGACAAAAAAGATGATTGGAACGGAGAAAGCTGATTATCACGCTGACGTGACTGACATGAAGAAAGTGTCCAGGTTAGATGGATTTAAGCTGACTGGACCTTTATAGTAAGAAAGGCTCCGTAGAACGACTGTTTAGATCAGGCATGTCAGAAGTCGGTCCTTGAGGGCCGCTGTCCTCCAGGTTTCTGATGTATCTTGATTACAAAAACGTGGCTTCTGTTAAGTGGATCTAACAGCCAATGAAGTTCTGCACAATGACTGATTTTTATGAGTCAGGTGTTATGAATGAAGATTACATGGAAAACCAGCAGGGTTGTGGCCCTCGAGGACTGGAGCTGGTTTAGAGGGTTTATAGTTAGAAACCTACAAAAGAACCTTTTCCTTGCTAATTTTGTTTATAATATCATGTAGCTTGTGAAGCATTGGGATGTGTGTACCTATTTAAGTTTATGTGTGTGTGAGTGCATTATAGGGATGAGCCGGTAATCCACTGGTTTACTGATATCTGGTTAGAGGGGTTAAAGGTGTTGCATCATCTTCTCACCCATACTAATGATCCCGTTGAGTTGTTTTGCATTCGGCAGATAACATGCAGCTGGAGCAGCTGTCTAAAAAAAGTTGGAGAACAATCACAAAGAGCATTGTTTGCATGAAGCCATTCTCCTTATAACTGATGCTTCTCTCTCACATAAGCAATTAGTTTTTACTGAAAAAAAAGCAACAAAAAAAAAAAAAAATGTGTGTGTCTCCTTTTTGGTTGAGTTACAAGCAACAAAAATGAAGAATTTTAACAGCCCATGAGTCTTATCAGGATGTTTTAGTCTCAAGATGTACAAATATGTCAGGTCAAAGTAAGGTTATTTTGTGTCTGAGTGTGTGTGTCAGAAATGGCAATGTTAATTTTGGTAATAAATTTTGTATTGATTATTCTTGTCATTTTAAGTATGCATTGTTTGTGTAAAGGTATAGTAACATGGATTCCACTTTCCCCCCCCTTTTTTTTGTTATTATGACTGTACAATTAAAAGAAACACTGAGAGCTGCTGAAAAAACATGTGCTTGTGTTGAGACCATGGATGGTTGGAGCCATTTCACGGAGAGAAAAGAAATCTCTTTAAATCCATGCATTGTTTCCATTTCATTGGATTTCCTGCTGCATGCAAAGGAGCTGACATAGTTTCACGTGCCTTCTTTTTCTGGTTGTTGTCTATCCTCTTGTAGAACTGTGGCACCACAACAACAGTACTGATTGTATCTGGACTGCACACACCTCAGACTCAGGATAGAGGCACAAGGCTACAGCGGAGACACAACTCAGCTGGAAACGAGTGGTTTTTATACTCAGTTTTCATGTAAACAGGTTTGCTTTTAGTGCCAGTGGAGCTGAAGGAGGCAGTGCTATTCTTGACTTGTCCACGAGACAAAAGACACTCCAGTCCCTGAAACCAAAAACAGATTAAGAAGCTCTGGTTTATGTAACCAATGTTCTCTGTCACTTTGGAAATATTACTCCAGTGCAGTGAAATGAAGGCGAGCATAAAGGCTGGCTGCTGAGGTCAAGCCATAATGAAGTTATCACTCACCTTGTTCTGCCTTTTCCCTATCAGCTCCTTCATTTTCTCCCGGCCTCAATTTTCCTTTCCTTTTTTTTTTTTCTTTTCTTTTGGCATGTTCATTGTGAGTGGAGAAAAATTAACCTGAGCCAGGAGACAAGCATAAGTTAAGCCAGACATGCTCATGCAGCACTAGAGCTAGCATGTAATGCTTCTAAATACGGTGTCTCTACCTGCTTCTCCTGACAGCAGTCAGCCCTTTTTGTGCAGTAAAGACACATTTAATTCCCTCTGCTCATTATCAGCTATTAGCATGTTCACTGCTCTCATGTGCAGCAAGTAAAAAGTTTCTGACCAGTCAAAGGTTGTTCAGATAAGGATTTATGATCTCCCACAGTCCACATTTTAACATGATTCAGCCTTTCTTTATGCTCCAGGCAGGCAAAGAGGCATGCTGCCAACAGAATCTACATCCATATATTTAGTCTCCAGCTCTTGCATAAATTATGAATTTCTTTCAGGGGGCAGTGGGAAAAACCTGTAAGCCAAACAAAAAAATGTACTGTAAGCAGGAAAAAATGATTTGTTGGCCTAATTTTGGCAGATATTGTAATTAGTGTTTGATTTGTCATACTGTGACTGATGAAAAGTAATTTAGTATGTTCTGAAACCTTTTGTGATGTGTGGCTGAGAGAAGAATGCTGATTAGAGAGCTGTGGTCTGCATCCTGCTGATCATTATTGGGGACATTGTTTGGATGAAAAATTGTGGGCGGGAACGGTATCGACTTGAACGCAACAAAAAAAAACAAAGGAAACACTCAGGAGGCAAAATATGAAAATATACGTTCTAAGGCACAAAATGAAGTCTCAGATCGAAGTACTTTGTATACAGCAACACTCAGGTGGCCACTGACCTGCAGGTTTTTGATATTTCCTGCTTCACTACACTGGATTCACATTAACAGGCTTGAACTTGACAACAATCTGTTGAGGAGATCTGTTTAATGTGAATCAGATGAGTTGGAGCAGAGAAACCACTAAAACCTGCACGACGGAGGCCCTGAAGGACTGAGATTGTATATCTTTGCTCTGAAAAGATGAGAGGTCAAACAATGTGTAAAATTGATGTAGGAAAAATTCAGACGAGCGGCTCTATTATGCACGCACCTGCTCAGCCTTTGATAGCAGATGTAAAATTTCAATTATATCTCTCACAGGGGAGATTCTGAAGGTCGATAATGGTTAGCTTATCTTTGCCCAAGGTTACATTAGTAATTTAAAGGCAGTCCCAATCTTGCTTAAGCATCAGTGATGATATTTCATCTGTGCATAAACAAATTCTGTTCATCTGATTGTTTTCTGCTCACAGCACACAGAACCAAGTGCGATAATTCGGCTCTTTGCAAACAAGCTTATTTGTGTTGTTGCCAAGTGGTACGAAGAAAGTCTACACCACTACTCTGTCTGTCTGATTAATTTAAAGCAGAACAGCCAGGAGCTGCGCAGTGTAATGTTGGATAACTAGCCTGGCTTTGTTCAGTGGGAGTAAAATGTGTTTTATACTTCATTTATTCCGTCATAAAAATGAAAAACCAAAAAGGTTTCAACATGAAATAGTGGTGTTTCATCAGGTTTTTTTTTTACCTTGTATATTGAACAAGACTTTTGGACTTTAGGGTTGATAAACACACTTATGAGTTTCTCAGCATGAAAGTGAATTTTCCACTCTTAAATACACATGTGAAGAAAATAACCTCCAGATCGTGAACAACGCTAATGACTGTTAGATCTATGGATTTTCACAGCCTTTTCTCCTGCAGATATCCCATAACTCCATGCTGTATTGCATTTCTAACAGACTATATATTAAAGCAGATTTCTTCAAGGATGTTTAAGCCATTTTCTACAACCATTTCTGTAGACAGAAGAGTCTTTTTTTTTTTTTGCTTTTTCATTCCTCCTTCCCTTCCCTCTGTCCACTCCTAAGATGAATTCACGGCATGTGTTACCTTTAAGCTGGCAAGTCAAAATAATGAGTTCCAGGCTGTTAAATCCCAATGATTAACGTCAGCTGAAAATAGAGTCAGTGGAGTATGAAAGCATTTAAAGGAAGTTGTTTTAGTTTCGAGAGGAAAGTTGTGCACACTCCCGTGCTCCACAACAGGATTTCTCTGTTAGTCCACCTTCTGTACACTGTATGGCAACCTGTAAAGATCATTTAAATAGTAATGCAGGACAGAATTTGTCACATGTCCCAGTATTCCTGCTAAGCAGGGGAAAATCTTGCTTTTCTTTTCATATCCTCCTGACTACCAGAAAAAAAAGAGTGTGTGACTACAAATGTCCACTACGGAGGACATTGCTTAAACTTTTAAATATTTTGGTAAAATATAGTTATATTTATCTAAGAAACGATTTAATGTGTTTATAAGATATTCAATGAAAATATAACTACAAAATTTCAAGTAAAAATCAGCACAAAGGAAAGTATTATGCACTTTTGCTCTTCCCATAAAACATGCTTGTTGCAATGGACAACAAGCATGTTTTATCCACAAATCCACAAATGAGGTACCATTTAAAAGCACTAAATGTCCTCTTTAAAGACCAAAAGGTGTGAGTTCAGTAGCATTCAGGGAGATGAAAATATTTAGGTTTACGAAGGTCCTCCACAGAGGACAAATTGAAGTGGTAGTCAGGAGGGTATGATGAAGATGGTGGTGAAAAGCACCGTCCAATACTAAGAAGAGACTTTTGGAGGTTTTTGTTCAAAGAAACATAATTGTTTTAGCCAGAAAAACTCTTTTCTTTTTTGTCCGTTTTAGTTAGAAAACCTTTGAATTTTGAAACTGCTTTCAACAAAATGATTTTGTATTGTAATATATTCCCTCACTTTCATCTTCACGCTTTATTATTCACTGAAAACTTGAATATAAATAGTGGTAGCTTAACATTAAAACAATTATAGACATTTCTATCTTTTTTTTTAACAGATATATTCATCGTTATGCCGTCTTGTCTTGTATCTGTACGTAAGTGATTTGTGTTTCTAATCGTTCTGAAATTCACATGGTTTTTACCAATAAAAACTCTTTCTATTGCTGTAAAGTCCTGTCAACACTGTTTTATGGCTGAACGTGAAGCAGAGGTAAAAAGGTTGTTTCAAACATCCCGTATATTTTATTACATTTTATGAGTCACTTCCTTTTCCATAAAAAGTGATCCCATTGTCACTTTAGTTTACTTAACATCAGGAAATCATTTCAGGCGGAAACTCACTGACAGCTTGACCTTTACAGCTGCATTTTTTACTTGCCTTTAACCAAATTTCTACAGTGTATCATGCCTGAAGTCAAATTTATACACAACCCAAATTAAATTATCCTCTTTCTAACACATGCTGTGCATGCAGACTGCGTAAGGTACCGGTTTTATGGTACATTCCTTTGAGATGTCACCTCTTTGTTTCACTGATTTATTTCCCCAGATTCTTCAACACCTCTGCTTCCCACACCAGGGAAATCAACAAAAAGCCAATGACAATTACATATATACGATTTATAAGATGTGTGTTAAGTCATCCTGGTGTTTCCTGAGTATGTTCAAAGCAAATAATGAGAAAAAAGTTCATTATTTCAGATTGGCAGAAGAATTTGGCATCTAGTTGGTTTGCATACACAACCTGTAAGGAGAAAGGTGATCTCAGGTCATCTGAAAGCGATGACGTTGACAAATCATTTCTTAACTATAATGTTAAGAAATGATTACATTTTCAGCCTATTAAATCATAAAAAAAAAACTATATCTCATGCTATAATAAAACTTGTGTAAACTCACAGTACAAAGGTATGCTGTTATTTATTTGTTATTTTTTTTTAACATTCATGTGGTTCGTTCCAGCCCGAGGTTAGCTAAGTCGAGATAAGGCCGTTTCCTCATGATGCTGCTGTAGCTGGCGTGATAATAGAAAACCGGTTCTGCCTCATATTTTAGAGATACGTGATCACAGCTGGATGATTTCTTTTGTTCGGCACGTTAGGTTTTATTCTGTCTGCTGCAGCGACATGTCATGTTTGTACCGAGTAGGAACAGTTAACTACTCTACATCTCTCCAGATTCACCGCCTCAGAGACCAGAGCAGCTTTTTCCCAAACTGGGAGTTCCAAAAGAAATTCAGGAGATCACCAGATCATTGTGTGAATAAAAAAAAGAAAAAAAAAAGGTGATATTTATGAAATAGACTTGGTATTATTAATATGACTGTCAAAATGAACATGTTAAGGCACAGAGATTAATCTGTGGAATTAGTGCATTAAATTTTCAACCCGGTGTAGTAGTTAGCGCTGCACAACAAGAAGGTCGCTGGTTCCAGTATCAGCTGGGGGGGTGGGGGGTTTGACCAGTGGCCTTCCTGTGGGGAGTTTGCATGTTCTCCACGCGTGTGCGTGGGTTCTCTCCGGGTACTCCGCCTTCCTTCCACAATCCAAAAATATGCATGTGAGGTTGACTGGTTACTCTACATTGTCCCTATAAGAGTGAGAATGGTTGTTTGTCTTTCTGTGTGGCCCTGCGATGGACTGGTGAGCTGTCCATGGTGTACCCTGCCTCTCGTCCAATGATTGCTGAGATAGGCTCCAGCTTCCCCACAACCATTAATTGGACTATAATGTTAAGAAATGATTACATTTTCAGCCTATTAAATCATAAAAAAAAAAACTATATCTCATGCTATAATAAAAATCTGAATTATTCACAGATGCTTTGTAGCAGCGGTTAACTAAACACACCAAAAGAAAAATCCTTCATCCTCTTTATTAATGGTGTTTCTGCTTTTTTTGTACTTAGAATTTTTGGACGTCCAGAAACAAGGTAAATATGCATGCTTTGGTAAAAATCCGAATTTGGCCCCATCTCATTCAATCTTTAATCTAAACCTGGCACATTGATGCTTTGGACCAGCTGTTAATATCATCCACACACACACAAAAAAACTGTATCCTCCTTATTTATGTGTGACGGGGTCAAAGCATGGTTTTTAAATGAACTAGTTCTTATTGCATGTGTTTTATCTTTGCTGTGCCACTAACCCCCCTGGAGGCCTCACGAGCTCAACCCTATTGTTAAGTAGGAACACCTGTCAGTGGCTGGACAGACTCTTTAAAAGGGCAACAGGTGTGGCAGAGAAAACAGGAGAAAGAGAAGCAGAAGAGCGCAGGACAAGGAAGGGGACAGAGCTCCTGAAAATGGATGGCGACGATGGCGACGATGGCAACGATGACGACGATGGCGATGATGGCAACGATGGCGACGATGGCGACGATGGCGACGATGGCGATGACGACGACGATGGCGATGATGCCAACGATGGCGACGATGACGACGATGGCGACGATGGCAACGATGACGACGATGGCGACGATGGCGATGATGGCAACGATGACGACGATGACGACGATGACGACGATGACGACGATGGCGACGATGGCGACGATGGCGACGATGGCGACGATGACGACGATGGCGATGATGCCAACGATGACGACGATGGCAACGATGACGACGATGGCGATGACGACGAGGAGACTGCTGAGGGGCTAGTGACGACTGGTCCCACCACGGCTTGGTGGTGGCGAGGCGGAGCCTGAAGTGCAGCAGCCGGTCTGGACCCTAAGGCACAGCTACTCAGTCTTGGGCCTACGGATACTCCTGGCCCAGGACCAAGCGTGAGTAAAATGGCCTAGTCTAGGGTCCAGGAGAAGAGGCTGGCTGCAGGGTCAGGCAGGAGGGTTCCCCTCCTAAGCATGTAGACTGCCGTGTATGCTCCTCTCTGCAGGTCTTGGACGTGACGTTGCCGAAGGAAGGCTGAGAAGACGGGAAGAAGGTAGGGCCTTCTTTTACCTGTTTTATTTTCTTTATTTTATTTTAACATGCCCAGGCCATATGAAGCTTCTGACTTTTCTAGTTACCAAGCTGTGGCTACCCTCTAAAATTTAGGATGACCTCCTAGATTTACTGACATAATACACAATTAACCTCTCAGTTGTTGACCACCAGAACTCAGTCACACACTTAAACATGGTCGCAGAACACAGACATTATCATACTCTCTTTTTCACACACACACATCATCAGAGCCAGATCCACACAGTGCACATACACACTCCTGTCTGCACAAACACAAACCCTGACTTCTAGTTTCTGTCTCTTTACCGGAAACATCTCTATAAAATTACAACTGGAGATAAACATCTGGTTTGATCCAGAGGTAGGAAAACAATATCTTGAGGATTTCTCCACACACTGTGAGTCACCTCACCACAGACCACAGAGGGCAACACAGGAACCAGTCAGATCAGGCAGGCTGGGGCCCACACCACAGCCAGGGCCACAGTGCCCCAACACACCCCAACCAGGACCAGAACAAGAACCCTGCAACTGAAGTAATGGTCCCCTGGTCCTCATCAGTCAACGTGCAGCTGAGGTCTGGAGTAATTGTTGGTTTTAAATACTTTCTGCAGAACCAGAACTGAAAGCTTGTCAGAGTCCATGTTATATCTGAGATCAGTAACAGTTTTAAAGGGGCTGCCTCTGTACTCTGGCTTGTCCTTAAACCAGACTGATGTTTAACAAAAATAGTAGTGTTTATTCAAAAACTCATTTTAATGAATAAAAATATACTTTTCTATAACCTTAAATAAAAAGTGCCATTTTGGATACAGATTGGTAATTATCACAATTTTCTTCTCATTTCTTTATTCTCTCATTTCCCCATGGTGGTATAGTTTTAACTTTTACCTACTGGACACAACATATGAAGCCACTGTTCTCCAGGTGAAGCAAAAGGCAAATGAAAGCCACAAAAATTATGGTCAGAATGAGCCGACTGAACACAAAAGCCAGATTAGGTTCTTACATCCCTCGGGGGCAAACTGAGTGCATGAAGGATGAACTGAGGAAGCGTGAACATTACTGACATACTCTGTAAAAGCTAAGACCAATAGCTACACTGTGAGGTGAGTGTCACCTCGCGGTTCAAAAAGGAGGTCCAGAGAAACCCTCCAAAACTACCACTAAATTCTGTGGGGGCACCAGGAGGACTGAGACAGGCAGAAGATTGTGTTCCCCTTTCATAAAATGGCAAGCCAACAGATGCTGATTCAGCCAATATACTGTGACATACATTGACAAGTGCTGGCCCCTCGAGCCGATCTGACTACACAAGCTCATCTGGTACCTACACCAGCTTGGGCTTTGTTGCCATTTTGTCGTCAGTCATAGCAACCAGCAATTCCATCGACAGCATGTGGAGCTTCACAAGTTCTCAATGTATTCAAAGTCCAGAGAGGAAGTCCCTTTAATCAGAGGGTGGGGAGTCAAAACGGGAAAATCCAGATACATTTTGGATATAATCTTATTCTATTCTATTCTATTCTATTCTATTCTATTCTATAGGGATTTAGCAGATGTATTTCTCCAAAGAGACTTACATCTATTTCAATTCAATTCAATTCAACTTTATTTATATAGCGTCAAATCACAGCAATGCCATCTCAAGACGCTTTACAGACAGAGGGGGAAAACATAATGAAGGCCAATTCATAACAGCCTATATAAGGAAACCAACAGATTGAGTAGAGTCCAACTCAATCTCCCATCCTGAGCAAGCACACTGGCAACAGTGGGAAGGAAAAAACTCCCTATTAACAGGAAGGAAACCTCCGGCAGAACCCGGCTCAGGACAGGCAGCCATCTGCCTCTGCTGTGTGGGGGGGAAGAGGACAGAAAGACAACAGACAACAGGAACTGCTACTCCCGGCCAGGGAGACCTGCTGAGACAGGAGACATACATGTTAATGATGCAGAGATACATCTGAGAGTGAGAACAACACAAGCAAGGAATCAAACAGTAGGGGGCGTCATAGATAAGTGCTAGCTACACTGCTGTATGTCCAGTTAGGAGTTGGTGTTGCCATGTTGCTATAAAGTGCAATTATTTTTAGAATATTCACATCAGGGCTGCATGGTTGCATAGTGGTTAGCACTGTGAAGGTCACTGGTTTGATCCTTGGCTGGGGCAAGGCTTGAACAGTGGCCTTTCTGTGTGGAGTTTGCATGTTCTACCCGTGTATGCCTCTCCAGGTACTCTGGCTTCCTCCCACTGTCCAAAGACATACATGTTAGGTTGATTGGATACTCTAAATTGCCTGTATAGGTGGGAGTGTGAGTGGTTGTTAGTCTCTGTGTCTCTTATCTTATTTTATGCGATGGACTGGCGAGCTGTCCAGGGTGTACCCTGCCTTTCGACCAAAAGACTGCTGTGATAGGCTCCAGCTTCCCTTCATTGAACTAAGCGGGTAGGATAATGAATGAATGAATGAATATTCACATCAGAGTTCATCTTGGTCTATTTATCTACAATGTTCTTGTCCGTTTATAATTTTTACATGACAATATGACAGTAAATTGGCCAGTGCTTAACCATAATCTTGCCAAGGGCTCTAAAGTGGCAAGCGCCATCTCTGCTGCATGAAAGAGCAAAACCACCAAAAAAAAAACAAAAAACAAAAAAAAAAACTGCTATTATGAAAGACTGTAAAATATTGCTCACATTATGATTTTTCCGTGTAGGGAGTCCTTTTGACAGAAGTCCCTGCAGCTCAATGCTGAGGGCTTCTCAGCTACTGCATAAATAATGGCAGCATTAGTGCAGCAGCGCTACATAGTACCATGGTAGTTTGTAACATCTTAAAGAGAAAAAGTATCAAACCCATCTTAATATAGGCAGTGGAGGTTGTTAAAGGGCAGTGGGGAAGGGGGGGGGGGGGGGGGGGGGGGGCGATGTAGAAATGAATTGGCTGTTGTGTTAATGAGGTCTGACTGCCTTTAACAACATGATCTTTATGGCAGCTGAAATTCCCCCTACAGCATACTCTCTGATTTCAATGCAGCAGATTCCTTAACCTTGTAAATAAAAGTGCATTTAAGTCATTTACGGCATCTTTTGACCACGTTGGCAAACACTGAGCTGTGACAGCATCAGCATTTACTTGGCACCACTGACACTGGCATAAACATCAAAAACAATTTTTTCATTAGGTCTTATTTGTTGGTTGCATCTGATGTCCGTCAGCAGAAGCAGCTCAGGGAGAGAAGAGTCATCACAACATTGCTTTCTTACCTTCTGTGGTTTGAGAATCCAATATTTTTGTCAGAGCTCCCTGCTTATTTAATCCATCAACAATAGATTATTGATTGTGGCCCCAAAAAAAAAAAATAAAGTGCTCAGTTGTTGGCATAAATTTTCACTTAAACAGTTGCACAATTTTGTGTTTCTAAGACCGAAAGTCTCAGCATCACAGTCTAATCAAGGAATCCAAATTATCATTCATCATTAATCAGAGCCGCCTCTTCACACCTGATTTCAATGTCGTCATAATGCTATTATAATTAAAGTTACAATGGAGTTTAATGGAAACTGAAAAGGATCACAATGATTTGGAAATAATCTAAACCCTTTATAAATAAATACATATATATATATATATATATATATATATATATATATATATATATATATATATATACATATATATATATATATATATATATATATATATATATATATATATATATATATATATATATATATATATATATATATATACATACACCACCATCAAACATTAAAACATTAAAGTGTGTTTCATATATATATATATATATATATATATATATATATATATATAAAATCTATTGTAAATAAATACAGTATATAATTAGGAAAATCACTTTAACACGATGAACACAGTAACGCCCATTATCGGAGTTGTTAGCCTCTGAAAGGGTCTCGCAAGGTTAATTGATCTCAGAGGAGAGTCAGAATAAGACCAATTCAAAGACCTTAATGGAGCAACACCAGTCACTTTACTGGGAAAAGAGAAACCAGGCTATCCATTAGGAGCCAAACCTAAGGGTGACTTCAGGGGGGATCCAGAATGTGCAAGTGGGATTGTGTGTTGCTTCTTCATCTGAAGACATGGTGTGTCTGGGTTTCCCTCATGTTGCCTCTGTGACCTGACTTTGGATAAGAAGAAGAAAATTTATGGATGGATGGATCTAGAGATGTAATGTGTAACTGTATATGCTATATTGATTAGCATTCCTACTAATATCCCAGTGTTTCAGCGTGTCTGAAAATGTTTTATATCTTTATAATTAGTGTATTCATGATATACTACTATGTATTTTGGTACATTTCATTCGGCTGAGAGGTGTTCTATAGCTGTATTGTTCACATTCGATGACCCTGGCCTAGATAAGCTAGCTGTCCCCATTAGTACACCCTGGTGTTAGCTATGTGCTTTGTTAGCAGCTGTGATAAGTTATTAACATTTCAGCATTTTCTAGCTGGGATTTATCTGTGAAATCTGTATAAAAAAATACCTATGACATGGCCGGCTAAAACCAGAAGACTTAAAGTGCTAGTGGTAGTGGACATGGGTTTATAATGCTAGTGCTGGACATGTGTGCCTTGCATTAAGGTCAGTTAGGAGTCAGTTTTTCACTTTAGTGTCGTCTAATAAAGAAGTATGTTTAGAAAAGATCAAATTTAATATTAAAACAGTTTTTAAAACAGATCATAGAAAAGCAATGAGAAAAAACATGACGTAATTCATACTACTAGATTGTAGCATGATGCTTTGTGCTCTTAACACTGGTTCGTCTTAGTTTGAGCCTCTATGTGCATGTTCTAGTTGTTAAACACATGATGGACAGAAGACTGTCCAGGTTGTGCCTTTTCTTTCATCCAATGGCAGGCTGGTTTGGGTCTAAATGGAGGAAAGAGGGTACGACAAATGGATGGCTAGTTTAGTTTGTCAAAAGTCATATCGTGATATTTGTGTAACTTAAATGAAACATGAGTTCTGTGTTGAGGTGGCAGTGTTGAGTACACTATGTGGAAAACATGTTACATTAGTTAGAAAGTGCAGAAGCTGCTACGTCTTGTAAATGTAAACGTAAATGAGGTGTAGCGTACAGATGACATCATCCTACCAACAGCTAACCCACATATATATATATATATATATATATATATATATATATATATATATATATATATATATATATATATATATATAAAATCAGAAATTCAGAGAGTTCAGTTCATAAAATACTACAAGAGTAACATCTAATGGTCATACAGATTTTACCAATCTGTCTATTATTATCAGTCGAGTTTATACATTTTTTAAAGACCAAAAAATTTTGTGTATCTGTGTGTGTGTCTGTTTTGTTCTTGTTTTCTGTTTTATTTTGCAGATTTGTTTCCCCTTGTGTACTCTGTTTACTTCCTGTTCCTGGCTTCTGCTCATTAATTATCACACCTGCTTCTCACCTTGTCATCCACCCTGAGGTAAATATGCTCCAGGTCTTCCTCTGCCTGTTTTTTTGTATCGTAGTTGTTGGTTAGTCTAATTGTGTCACAGTATTGGTGATTGTTCTTCTAGTCTTATTGTTCTGGGTTTTTATTGTTTGGTCTTTTTCAGTTCAGTTCCCAGTTTCCCTGCATTTGTAATGTTTATGGTTTAATTAGGTGATTTTTGGTCATCTATCCTCTTATTTCTCTGCATCTGGGTCTTTCCATCTTATCTCCTGCTTCCGTAATGCTATTTTACTTACAGACATTTCCTTCTGCCAATGACAACAGATGCTATGTATTATTACATAGCATCTGTTGCTGTGTTGCTAAAGCCTAAAGACATAGAATTAATGTTGCATTTTCAAGTCATCCAGACTATGTGCACTAATGTACCCCCAACATGTTTGTGTCTGAATGGTATGTTGACAAACAAGTGGTCCGTTCCTTTTAGCAAGGGTATGTTTCATGTATAAGTTACGAAGCATTTCAAGATTCTGATCACATGATGGTTGTGTTCCTGATCTCAGTGTAGAGCCAGAGCTTATGACATGTATACCATGAGATCATTTAATCATTAACTCAGACCTCTGGTTGGGACTTAACTAACAAATCTGTTACTATTACTGTGTTACAAACACAGGTGCAAAAAAAGAAAAGCAGAGCATTAATTACCTAATTAAAATCAGAAACCCTAGCATAACATTAGCATAAAGCCACAATAAAACAGCAATGTCAGTTTTATTAGTTCACTAAGTGACACGTAATAATCAATAAACCAGGAAATAAAGTAGGTATAAGTTTAACTCGCAGAAAAACCAAACTTTATACATTTAAAGAAAATTTCAAGTCTAACATAAAAAAATGTTTTAAGAGTGCAAATAGCATGAAGCTAGAAAATGGCAGTAATGCACTTTTAATCTGATTGCCAACTGTATTCATACAAGAAGAAGATGTGTGATGCGTAATAGGAGTGGAAAAAATCCCTTACAGTTTCCATTGTTCTTACTCCGTCAGAAAAAAGGAGTAATCTTTGTATCTGCACTGTAAAGTTGTGTTTTTATATTCTTCTCAGCTTCTTTTGTTATTCCCTCGACTCTTGTGAACACCTTGTACCAAGATGTTGACCTCAGCTCTCAGTCCATCAGGAATAAACTCAGACAGAAAGCAATGGTTTCTTTCTTTTGTTCATTTAAAAAACCAATCAAAAGTTTACACACAAATACAGTACCTGTTCTTTTTGAATAAGCCCCTTTCCAGTATACATTTGCTACCTGAAGGGTCAAAGGTCATGGCTATTCAATATTGATGTCTAGCTTTGCCTATCTTTTAAGCAGACATTTTTTCTATTTTCCTGCCACATATCATCCAGCATCAATAGTTGAATATGAGCTAACCAACATAATATAGTGTTTGTATTCTCATCAATAAAATTCTGATCATGAATTATCTCACACAGAACCCATTTTTTTAAATAGCTTCTTCCCTGTAACAGTGAGGCTGTTGGCCATTATGATGCAATAAAATGTATGTACATACATATACAAATAAGCTAGACTATCTACCTCACTGCTGTGAATTATTTAGTTTTCTCTATTGGAATAATACAATAATACATGTATATATGCATGTGTGTGTGTTTGTGAGTAAAAAGATGATATTCATATGATATGATATTTACAAAATGAAGATATTTGTATAAAATGCGCGTAACATTGTGCTTCACAGGGACTGAAGTGAGCTTCTTTAGATCAGCATGAATGCAGAGATTACTGCTTTGACAGACACTGAATTAATTGACTCTTCAGCAGCCGGTTGATAAGATTTCTTTGTGAGGGTTTGATTACACCTAATATAGTTATTTTCATTTCTAGATACTGCTGAAAACATTTAATCTGGGTAAAATTTATACTTCAATACCTCATACAATATGTGAATACTTTTATTACAATGAATTACTGTTGAACTTGTGCACTTTGTTCACAGTGCACTGATCTTTGTAATGTTATGATAATTGAGGTAGTCATGTGTAGTGAGTGTTGCCGCAGAAAGCTGCTTTACTTTGTTAAACCCAAAAGATATTTTAACATTTTAAACAGACTTTATGCATTCATTTATTTTAATTCTTGCAGGGGGAATGCATGCATACATGCCTAAACAGCGACTAAGCTGCAGCCACGAAGAAATGCTCTGTTTTTATTTGGTCCTTGTTATAGTATGAGTGTTTCACATGTTGTTAATGCACCGTTGTTCATGACCAATTTTATGGCAGTTCATGTTATGCTTTATTTGTAAGAACTAAAAATATAGGAACTGATTGTGTGTTTGTTGGCCAAGAGACATTATCATTCCTGCAGCAGCATAGTTTTCAGGATTCCTTTACTTTCTTACACTTATCTAAAATTAAAAAATAATAATTTTTATTGTGATGAAGAATCAAATTAATTGACTTGTTTAGATTAATTATTTTCATGAACATCTTGCAATACAGCATTTGCTTGTCTTTTAATGTAGTTAACTGTAAAATAAAAGGAATATCACTTAACCTTAACTAATATAAAGCTTCATTTTTAATTCTATAGCCAAGGCTTTAATATTTCTCCTAAATGAAGATTAATATAATTTTGACAGAAAAGTCTGTGACCAGAAATTTAATTAAATAAACCAATGAAGGTCGATCAGATCCCTCATCTGCATTAATATATACTGCATCATGATTAACCTCTTCTATATATCTATAACCTTATCAAACCCTCTCAAGGATAAAACATTTATAAGCAGATAAAACCATGTAACTGTTCAGGTATCAGTGCCTTATCGCACACACACATCTGGATATTGACTGTCGCGTCAGCAGTGTCTCAACTGCACATTGAATGAAACATTTAAATAAATTCAACATATTATTGGTGGTATTCTGACTTGGACGGGTGACCTGTCCAGGGTGGACCCATTCGCTAGCTGATTGCTGGGATAGGCTTCCCCGCTACCCTGAATTGGACAAAGCAATTTGTAAAATGGACGGATAGCTGAATGGTATCAGGACTTTTTAGAAAAAAAGTCAATAATTTTAAGATACATTTAGCATCAAAATAGCTTGTATCATCTCACAAGCAGCATGAATCCAAAGTTGTTGTTTCTAATTCATCTAATTGACAAAGAAAACTGCTCAGACTGAACGATTTAGCACACTTAATCCTCGTTGAACTGTGACAATCACCATCTGCGTTATGAGTCGAGAGAGGCTGGTGTCAAAATTTCTTATTTCTCCAGTGAAAATTGGCAGTTTAGAGCCAGTCTTCCTCTCAGACACCCAGTTCATCTGAACAGCCTTGTGGGTGTGTGTTTCGGTCGTGGAAAAAGTTGCTTTGAGTGTTGGGTGAGGTCATTCATCTGCTGGCCTGTGCCTTCTCTAACAACCTGTTATGGATTGCTGTATGATTTACAGTAAAGATTAGGATTCAAGGACAAAACTTGTGATAAATCAGGCTGCTCTGATCTAATCTTACCATTCACCAAATGACAATGCTTCATATGAGAGCTTGCACTGAGTTTCCCCCAGATGTGCACGTCTAAACGCTTGAAAAATAATCATGAATACCTTCAAATCAAATAAAATTTTCTTTTCTCACAACAAACATATCAGTTATCTACAAAAAACCACACTCCTAACAATGTTAAAAACACCTGCTCATAATATCTTTCACATTAAAGCATACACACACAAACACACACAGACGCTCACCCAACCTTCAGTCTCTTCAGCTGAATATTTAGATGGAAATAAACATGGAACCATCAGAAACGGTGGTGTGTCATTTCATGCCATTAAAACAGCAAGTCAAACGGTTTGGGTTGTAGTACAGCCGGCTGTCATTCTCTCCAAGCATATAGAGAGAAAAGTACAAAATTCATAACATGCAATGTGCCTTGATGCAGCACTTTATGAGCCCAGGCTGACCTCCCCATCTGCTCAGTGGGTGGCAGATGGGGTCATCTCGTCTCCTGTTTTACCCACTTCCCACTAAGCACGGCCCTTTCTTATTCAGAGTCAAAACAGTTTGTTTCTTTTTGGCTGCTTGAAATAAATAAATAAACAGAAACCTCTGCGCTTTGATCCAAATTAGATAATTACATGCTGCTGTGTTCATCAAATTTCTGTAAATGGCACATGGATCTTTCAGTTTTCAGGCTCTCATGGAACCAGGGATCAGACAGCCTCTCTACCTCTGTCCGGCTCAATACACATTCATTTCAGGCTTTTGCTAAAAAATTTCCAATTGATAAAACGTGAGTAAAAGCAATACCAGAATGGTATTGATGACTCGAGTTATGCTGTTATAGGCGAAGATTCACCGAGAATTTCCCCCACATTTATCTCTCTATTCTTCATTTTCCTTATGAGACATTTGTTGTCGTTATCTTGTGCCTGTCCTTTTTGTTCTCAGTATTCCTGGCATGAAATGATGGTGCCTGTTTCTCCTTATTCCTGTCTTTCCAGCCCCAAGTGGTCGAGGCAGATGGCTACTCTTCCTCAGCCTGGTTCTGCTGGAGGTTTTCCTTCACGTTAGCAGAGTTTTTTCCTTTCCATCATCAGCCGCCACATTGTGCACAATGTGGGGCCGAATCGAAGAGATGATTTGATGCAATCCATTGGTTTTCTTCGTTAGGGAATTACTTTTTATGGATTGACCCATTTGAACTCAGGTATTATGAATCGGATTAATGTGAATCATATAAAGTATTTGTTTTTACCAGGATTGTAATTCAGTTGAAAATAACTGAACTGAATTGAACCACATGTAAAACTGCCCTGTGAGAACTTTATTGGTATTATAAGAATAAAAATTCAAAGCCCATTAATTCATTTATCTTCAATACGAGGAAACACAAAGTTAGCTGTGTTAATGTAACAAATCTTTAAAAGCAGGTTCGAGCCTGGTGACCAACTTGTCAAAGTTGATTTAACCTGATGGTTACATCTGCAGTTAAATCCCATATCTGTAGCCACTGCTGCCTCTTATCTCTCTCTCTCTCTGCTCTAGTGTCGTGTTTTCACAGTCAGACACAAAACGTCACAAATATAAAACAAGATTAATATTTGAAGTGCAGTCTCTTGTTTAGTGCCGTACAAGAAGATAAGTACAGATTTGGGAACACTGTCTACCCCATTTAGCATCCTTTCTGTCCAGTTCTAAGACCTCATGCTTGTTTGTGGACCTCATACACAATCTGTTGTTTTAAAAAGGTGAATAAACCACTGACCTTCTAAGGTTTAAGGTTTTCTAAGGTTTAATACAGTGAACAGTTACTATGACAACACCATTTCAGTTTTGCTATTTTTTATTACTGTTTTTTTTAAAGCCTTTCTGATCATGATGTTCTGGTCTTCCTGGCCATGTGGTTCCCCCGGTTCCCTCACGGGGATCTCAGAACCCTTTCAGCTTCCCACCATCATCGCAGTTCTATGGTGAATCTGTCTATTTTCTTGAGGATTCCTTTTCACTCTTCCTGCACGCATCCTGTTACACTCCATACAACTGGCAGCAGCTGGAACCGGTGGAAAGACATCCGATGTTACGTGGTTTCTGTTGAGCGGATAACTTAAAGTCACTCTGTGATGGAAATAATATTTACTGCTTCATCACTCACCAGAATGGTTAAAAACCGTTTCAGTGGTTCTGTCACTTAGCTCATCTCCCTCTGTTGTTACTGTCTTGACATCTTTCTGTTTACTTTCTCTAAGCTGTTTGTCCTTTGTCTAGTCTGGTCCTGGCAGCATGCTGGCAGAGTCGCTCTCTCTGTTTGAGGCAAGCTGTGGGGCTTAACTTTTGGTTTTGGTTCAGGTTTTGTGTCCTTTTTTTCCATGGAGTAATACCACAGTTTTCGCTATTTTAAGGCAGTTTGAATGTTATTTCATATGGCTTCCTGAGTCTGTCTCTGGTCTTTTTTTTTTTTTTTTTTTTTTTTTTTTGTAAATATAATTATTTAATGAGAACAAATATCATACATTTTTAAAAGATAGAAATATGTTTTCCACAGGTTTTTCTTATTCTCTACCTCCCAATTTGGAAAAATGTACCGTAACAGGAACAAAGTGATGCTATCTTTCTACCACCCACACACCCTCAAGCTCAACAAAAAAGATAAACTGAGAGATAACAATAAAATAAAATAAATGTAAGTTGCCAGACAAGAGTCAAGGCAAAGCAATTTTATTTGTACAGCACACTTCTGCAAGAGAGTGATTCACAGAGCTTTACAGAGACTTTCAGACAGAAAATAAGAAACTGCCTTTATAATTAAAACAAGAAAAAAAGCAAATGGAAAGAACAGATTAAACTTGTTAAAATTATAATAAATTCCAGCTTAAAATAAACATATGCAGATTTAGACTTAAGATATGGTAAAAAGCCTTCAAATAAAAACAGTTGAAATGCAGCTGAGAACAGGAGGGTCTATAAGCTTTCTTGGTGTTTGTTCCAGACATGTGGAGCGTAGAAGCTGAATGCAGCTTCTCCATGTCTCCTTCTGACTCTGGGAACTAATAAAAGACTGGATCCAGATGACCTGAAGTGTCCGGTAGGTTAATACTGGGTAAAGAGAGAGAACATAATGCAGCTGGAATGCAGAGCTTCAAAAGGAAAATAAAAACATAACAAAACAAATAAATGATCTGACAACAGGAGGTATGTAGGATAGGAGGGATGCTCCGGCTTCCCACTACATCAAAACTGTCATTTAGGGACTGTAAGTCATTCAACCAGGATGTGGAGATGGAGCGTATGGGCTCTTCTACTGAAACAGCATCTATCTGCAGGCTGTGAGCGAGACGGAAACAAGAAAATCTGGCTGTGTTTTTGTCAAGCTGGGTGGGACGGGGGGTACACCAAAAATAGCTGACAATGGGCAGTGATCCAAGCTGATGTTGAGAGCTTTCAGTAATGTTTAGAAAAATTAGGACCAGAATTTGGGCAGGAGATGACCGTATGGGTGTGGTCTGCTGGCAACTGGTCGCAGGTGTCACTTGCACCAGAAGCCCAGCAATAACTTTAGCTTTCATTAAACAAATCTTATGTAGAACCTTAAAAGAAATTAGGTTCAGACAGACACACAAGGAGTAGAATTGACTTTGAGTCTTCCCATTTCCCTCTACTCCTGTGAGGAAACACAGACCTGATGAAGACATAAGGCTGAATAGAACTGAGACACGACTTGGGAACTGAAAACACCTCAGTCAGGAGGGAACCCACTGGGAGCTGTGGGCACCAGTCAAAATGTAATGGAGAGTGGTTATGAACTGGAAAAATATGAAGCATTCAATTCAATTTGATTCACTATAATTCCTTCATTCATTCATTCATTCATTATCGTAACCCATTAATCCAATGAAGGGTCGCAGCGAAGCTGGAGCCTATCCCAACCATAATTGGGCAAAAGACCACTATAATTCAATTCAATTCAATTCAGTTCAGTTCAATTCTGTTCAGTTCAGTTCAGTTCAGTTCAGTTCAATTCAATTCAGTTCAGTTCAATTCTGTTCAGTTCAGTTCAATTCAATTCAATTTAGCTTTAATTGTGTAGCACCACTTCACAACAATGTCATCCCAGGACACTTTACATCAATTTGAGCCAATTCATAATAAATAGTATATCTAAGAGAAACCAACCGATTGCATCGAATCTTGACTTTGATCCAGTTCCCCATCCTGAGCATGCACGAGGCGACAGTGGAAAGGAAAGTAAAACCTCATCTGCCTCGACTGCTCTGGCTGAGGTGGAGAGGACAGGACAGAGAGACCAACATGCACTGCAACTTATATCCAGTCAGACCTGCAGAAAGAGGAGAAACATGTTAATGATGGAAGAAGAAAAGGAAGTTCTCAGCGTATCATGATGTAGTCAACACCTTCGGCAGCGTGATAAGGGATTGGTAGACCAGACCCCCTCTAACTATAAGATTCATCAGAATGGACTGAAACATATGAGTCTGGGGTTGATTGTACTTCACTTGAAGGTCTCTAAAAGTGTTAAATGAGCTCTCAGAATATAAGTCTGAGAAGCAGGCCAGACCTCTCTTTCCACATGGTAAATGTTGCGTCTAAATGTGAGGGAGGAAGTCTCCGGTCCTTTTGACAGTAGTTTAGTCTGCAGCGCTTCTGGTCCCATGTCAAAATGTTCTTTGGACAGTTCACTGAACCCCAAATGGCTCCCAATCATCAGATATTGCATGGTTCACTCTCGTTGGTACGGGTGTGTGCATGGAAGGCTGATTGGAAATAGCTTCAGCCTAATGTATCATATCTGATGCAAGATATGAGGCCTCTGCACCGCTCACATAATAAAAATGTATCGCACACTCCTGATGTATACATTTTGACACATCTTCTGCCTCCCAGTGGATTAATTAATGCTCTGCAGTTAAAAACAGCCCGTAAGTAGCCATATTTAAATAAATGCATCAAATAGCTGTCAAAAAATTAATAAAAAAAAGAAAGTTTCTTTTTATAAATGTTAATTTTTTTTCTTTCCCATTTCGGGCTTCATAGCAGTTTTATAGATGCTGCTGTTCTCCAACTGCTGCCATCCTTCTTTGAGGTATTAGCTTGGGGAAGATTGGGACTAGCTCTCAGTTAATACACACATGTATAAAATACAGTAAAATGGAAGAGTAGCACTTAATATTTGGACAATAAGTGTCTCTGAACTGTGTAATACAGGCAAACATGACCGTGTAATTGCTATGTGAGTGTCTCGTGTTATGAAGAGCATCATGCTGGTAGTATTGCCGAGCTGCGAACAAGTCAGGTTCACTAATTTGAACCTTTAGGACAGAACATCAGCAAATAGCATCAATAGAGTATAAATTCTAACTCAAGTATGTTGATGAAAATTGGTGTTACTGTGTGAATTTTTAAGTCACTTTCTAGCAAGGCGCGGCGCGTAGGCAAATCCATTCAACTGGGCTTCACTTCTGCAGAAATAATTTCCCTTCCAAATGAATGCTTGCTGTTTATTGACTGAAGAGAGAGCTGACAGTGAAGCATAACATCTTCCGTCCACGCTCATTCTCATCACCAGTCATTCTCCACAACGCAGCTGGTGGACACGTCTTTTATTCTTCTCGTTTAGTTTATATGCTCCAAAAAAAGGGGAGGAAAAAAAACAAGCGTGAAATCGCATCATTAAATTCTAATTCACCATTGTGTTTGTGGGAAACGAGAGCTATCAGTGCAGCAGAGAGGGAGGAAGATCTGAAGTTCTTTATCAGAGAATACGTCTTCGATCCCTCTCCTAGTGGCGAGGCTTAGAGGACCCTTCTCTCCATGGACACCCTCTGTGTGCCAGACTTCACTGGGTTTAGCACAAGTAGCACAATTTATTGGATTATGGACTCTACCGTCTATGCTCATATTGCTGAAGGCCATGTGTGTGTGTGTGTGTGTGTGTGTGTATGTAAGGGGCAGCTTGTGAACCAAAGGAAGGATAAATGGCAAAGTCGTATTAAATTTACCTCCCAGTTTTTCATGCAGACATTATTTGTAGAGCCTTTTCATGTCTGTAGGTTTGAAGTTTGATGCTTTAATGCTTCTCTTGTTTCATATGGATTTAGCTTTCGCTTTCTAACATCTGCCGTCTGAAGGTGTTGCATGTGCACGGACAGGATAAGGTTCTGGCTCTCGCTCTTGGTTCGACCGACTCCCTGCTGATGACATAACGCAGTATACTTGTGCACAAGCAGACAAATTTCCAAAGGATGGGGTTTCTGGCAAACCCTCCTTTTGTGCCCTTACTCACCTTTCGAAAAGTCAATGCCAGTTCACGAGGAATGCCGACATGCCGCATGACAGGCTGTTTTAGGTTGACAACAACCTTTTCAGTGATGTACAGTTAAAATCATGAAAGCAGCTGTTCTAGTTTCAGTAGCTGAGTTTCCTTTAGTGAGCTACTTATTGCAAAAACAACTCATAATAATGTTTATTGTACAGCATGTCAGACTGAAAGCATGCAGTTAAGAAGCAGCTGAAAATAAATTTTCAGTTGATTTTCAGTATCAAATGTGAGAGTGAATGTCTGGTCTTACAAAGAAAACACACACACACACACACTAAAAACCTTTTCTGTAGCATCACCCTGCTGGCTGAGTGTGTACATAGTGGGTGGTACAGCTATAAATAGATGGCTTGTAATGAAAATACATGAATGTATAAGAAAAATCAGCCATTTCTTTCTGAGTTCAAATTTCCTTTAGCGGCTCATGAATATGGTGCGTGGCCCCAGAGCACGTTTGCTGTTTTCCACTCCTGTCGCTCCTTGAGGGGGTGAGTGGCTGCGTTACTTTCTGTCAGAATCACCATCCCTGTCTCAGTGACTTTCTGCATTTAAAAGACAAATAAATGTGTCTAACAGGCTCCCTGACATTGACACACGGTGAGTCACGCTGCAGTGCTATTTCAGTATGGCTTCTGGCAAGCCCTGCCTTTCGCCAACCCCCCCCCCCCCCCCCCCCCCCCCCCCCCCCCCTCCGCCCTCCCTGCTTTGTTCATTTGTTTGACACCCCTGCTAAGCTGTTTACGTGTATTTTGGACATCTGTCAAGGTGGTGTTTTCGCTACCCTGCGGTGTGATTAGGCTAACGTTGCCAGATCTGAGGAGATACAGTATGTGGACTAGTCAAGTCCTGACAGCAAAGACAGCCAAAGTCTGGCTGCTTCTCCTCGACCGGGGTTAGTAGGACAGTCAGGAAAGCATCTTGTGGCAACAAAACGAGTGTAGAAATGTAACAAGTCCTAGATATTCAGGCCATTGGCCATGCTTGTTTGCAGTCTCCTCCTCCAACTCTCTCCGATAAAGTTAATGCTATTTGTTAGTGTCCCACTAATGTCGCTTTGATCCCACCTTGTCTTCACACAGTCTGTTCAGCTTAGCACTCCAGTGCCAGCAACACCACCAACACCGGGGGGAGGAAGTGGGGCAATTAACCACCTGCCGGTAAAGCAGCTATGCCTTGTAGGCTCACACAAACAGAGATTTGAAGGATCACATGAGAGCACCTTGCTGCACAGATTTTTGGGTGTGGCGGTAATCAGTCATGCCACATGGAGCTCAGGTAGACGGCCTGCAAACCAACAGCTTGTAATAAAAGGTGAGGAGAGAGGTGCTGGTTTGGAATTTGCTTTCTGATCATGTTTCATACTGAGTGCTACTAATTTGTTCATCTCCTTAATGAACATTATTGGCAGGATCACATTAACCCAGCACTCACACTCCCTAATGGCTAACGTCACGCTCCGCGCTCACATAATACCGTCCTCTTTCTTCAAGTCAGCACTGAATTATTCCACCAGCTGCCTAATTCAGAATGTATTTCAGATCATTACGGTGAGATCTTGTGCTTTACAACAGATGTCACCAGTGACAATAACCACTCGTTTGCCCCTGTTCCCATTAAAATCAGACTAGAAAATCAGAAATTGATCATTTATAAAGCGTTTAAATAAATTCTGAGTAATTAAAGCTTCATTTGGAGCCAGAACAAAAGTAGCATCTGTCACAAAGCGGTTTGCAGCTCTGTTAACTCTGTGGCATCTTGTTGACATGGTTGCCAGACGACGTCTGTGAGAAACAACAGGAGGGTTGATGGTTGCATCAGGAGGGCGTGTCACAAAGGTTTTCTTCTCAGACTGTTCTGTTACCTTTAAAACAAAATAAAATGTAAAGATACCAGGCTGCTGTGCTGCTGCTTCGGCTCCTAATGATGAAATTATCAAAGTGTAATGTTTCGTCAGACCAATAAATAAATCAATCCAATCAACGACACGAGTCAGTAGCAGAATAAGCTGCATGACTTTGGCAGAGAACTTTTGGCAAATCTTTCATGGGCACCCACATACTCAACTCTGCTGTTCCTTCCACACATGCATTTCCTAACAAATGTGTCATTATTAACAGAAAGAAACAGGTTTCCGTGTGGTGTAAATAAAGAAAAGAGAAGCATTCAGCAGCAGACAGGAAGTTGAGATATTCATCGTTGTGGAGTTACTCATCATGTTAGAACAAAACAAGCCGCGCAGCAACATAGTTGTCAAACAAGACAGCAGGTAATAATCAGTCTTTGTCATCAGCAACTGTACAAAGAGCTTTGATTAGAAAACAAAGCCTAAAGGCAAAATTCAAAGTTTTATGAGCTACTTTTATTTAAAAAAAAAAATCAAAATGATAAAGTCAGTATAAAAAAATTCTTGTGAAAAATGTTTAAAATGATTTTTTTAGCTTACAAATACTGAGCTGTCAAACCTAAAACCTGAGGCTTGAAGTGTTCCCAGCCCTAAAAGTGGGAGTGGCCTGCAGATGCACTTTGGACGGAGAGGGTGTGCCTTTAACACCTGCTGAGTTTCACCTGAGAACAGAATAATCCAGTTTCTCCGCTGCTGACACTCACCTGAAAGGAAACTTTTACTCGGGATTATTTCTTCATTTTGAGGTAAATCAGAATTTTTCTTCCTTTCTGCTTCTGAGTTGAGAAAAAGCTCATCATTCAGTGTTTACTTCCAGCCACCGTTTGGTTATCTTTCATTCAATCTTAACCTTGTTTGTGCAGTAAAAACCCATAAAGCTACAGCTGTTATGGTTTAACTCCAAGGTTCATATTTAAAGGCAAGCACTTAAAGAAAAAGCAGATTGAAAAGAAATTCTTGAATGTTGTTATTTCTCTTCATGCTTCTCAGGGTTACAATGGAGGCTGGATCCACAAGCTTGCAGCTGAGGTTGGCTTTAGCGTTTCTGCTTCTCATTACTCAGCCAAGGACAAGTAAGTTTGTTGAAGATTTGTCTCTTATATTTCTTTTTTTTTTTTTGGCTCGTGTGCCACCATATTTTTTTTATGAACCTTTAAAATGCAGACGATGATGGGTACATGGCAATTTATCTCTCAGGGAACAGGTGTTTTCTGCGGTTTTGATCTGTGAGTCGCACAATACTCCACTCTGATCTGACTGGAGAATCGCATTGCTGACAGTCGGTGAACCTTGTACAGTGTGGGTGTCTGACAAGCACCTTGCATAACATTCATACCTGTTTTGCTGCTGCAAAAGATTAAACAGCTGTGTGCATTTTCAATGTGAAAACCCAGAGAGACTTTAATGTCCCCAGGAGAGAAATGAGTCTTGGGCCCCCTTCCAAGCCGTCTATTTTCATATGCAAACAACATAAAAGGAGAAGTAAATGAAATCAACAGTGAGCGTAACATGTGCAATATTTTTCAAGTCCTGCAATAAAAAATTTTTTAAAAAAAAAACAAACCTGTGAACCACTAAATCTTCACGTCTCCCTGTCCCATCAGAGAAACGCTTGACTGCTGGCTTGGTGTGAGGAAATTTGATAGATTCTTTAGGTTAAAATGAAACCTGCCAGTATCACACTGGAATTATGCGTCATCCAGGCCGGTGAGAGAGCTGCATGGGATGTGAACATTTGCAACTCTTTGTATTAAGCTCAGTGACTGAGCTTGCTGGCATGCCTCTGCACTGAAAACCCATCTTCCTTACAACTGGGTTTTACCCAGGGGGGCTTTCACAGTGTAAACACTTGAATGACTAATTTCAGATTTGACTTTTTTTTTTTTTTTTTCCCCTGCATCCTTTCATCACATCTCCCATTTACATGCTTTCATGAATTTCTTTGACGCACTTTGTTGTGGTGGCTTTCAGAGTTTTCTGGTTGGAGTCAGGATGAGCTGTGACAGGAGAACGCCGCGTTTCTGCTTCCTTTAGATATTTAGTTGAGTTTTTAAGACAGAAAAACACTAAGAAGACTTTTGTTCTTTTCTCTTTTTGGAGAGTTGAACATTATAAAGATAAATAACTTTGATCCCTTGAAATATGTTGCCACTCCATAATAATCTGCACTGAATTCTTCTAATACACGACAAGCTATCATCAATAATTAAAATCCATGGCCATAAATAGTGAGTCGGCTGTGTGTGTGTGTGTGTGTGTGTGTGTGTGTGTGTGTGTGGGCTCGGAGATGGCTTATGACTGCCACTTGTCAAGAACGTTTTTCATGTTTGCTCGTCTACTCACTTTTCATCATCATTCACCAATATATTTCTCACAGTTAACGAGGCTCCAGAATTAAATTAAGACGTAACTCATTTGAGAAAAACACATAATTTCTACGTTTTTATTTTTTATATTCCAGCTCTAAAACCTCATATTTCCAGTTTGACTTAAGAGGCCAATTAGTCTCACATCAGCTCTCCTTCTGCACCCTGAGCCTGCTCACGAGGACATCCTGGAGCTCGCATGTCATCAGCTGGGAAGCACATTTTAGAGTGAAATTAGTTTTCCTCTGTCTTTTCCTGTTTGTCTCCCAACCAGCGTGGATACACTTCTTCATCTCTTCATCTTGTATCTCATGAATCATTTTAATTTGACCAGAATTCTGTATTTATTTTGGGGATTTTCTTCCATGTGACAGAGGCAATGCAGATAACATCATCTGGGCCACAGACCATTCAGAGGGGAGAGGGAGAGACAGTCACCCTGGGATGCACGTTCACACCGGGCACCGAGGACGCAGGAGAGCTGGACATTGAGTGGTCCAACGTCAGACCAGACATGACACAGAAAGATGAACTGGTGAGCTGAATATGTTCTAAGGGCATGCATTAAGCTTTTTCTTTCACTTCCTGTTTTGGTGGAAAAACCTGAACTGTCATCACTCAATGCAAATGTTGGATATCAGATCCTGTCGTATACAGGAGGCCAGGTGCACCACAACGATCCCAGCCTCGCCAAAACGATCAGCTTTTCAGCAGACCCAAAGCAGGGAGACGCGTCCATCTCCTTCGCTGATGTGAAGCTCTCCGACACGGGGACATACCAGTGTAAAGTCAAAAAGCTGCCAGGTGTCGACATGAGAAAAGTCACTCTGGTGGTAATGGGTGAGGAGGAATTCCTGGTTTTTTTCGTACCGGTTTTACCTGTTTATTTGCTCAGTCCTGCTGTCCTTCTTCACAATGCTCTTCTCATTCACGTGGAATGTGGCGGCTCTTCCTGTTTGTCTTCTTCTCTGCGTGCCTATACGTTCACCTTCCAGCTCCTGAATGAATACATGAATAAAATATTCATGCCTCAGCAGTTTATGCATCCATTCATTTTCTTTCATTAGTTCCCCCGTCGGCGCCAAAGTGTTGGGTTGAAGGCAGCGAGGAGAAAGGTGGAACGGTCTCTCTTCGTTGTCAAGTCTCTCGAGGAACCAATCCTGTAAGTTATGTGTGGACAAGAGAGAGTGGGGGTGCAATGCCAGCTGCTGCCACCCAAGGTGAGAAAGTCAGCCTCACCAGATCTGCGTAATGTTTCACCTGTTGGTTCTGAAACAGCATCCCTCTTGTTTCTATCAGATTCTCAGAGCGGCGAGCTCTTGATAAGGAACCATACAGACAGCAACACGGGAATTTATGTGTGTGAGGCAAAAAACCCTGTTGGCCAAACTCAGTGCAAATATTCACTACGAGCATACAACCGTAAGTCAAGTCGGTTTTATTTACAAAGAGTCAATAACCACCAAAGTCACCTCTAGGTGTCGTGGAGACAGTGATGTAGTCGTCATCCGTTTTACTCTGAACACTAAGATCACTGCATGGCGCTGCGTTTGCTGAAATATTCATGCAAAAAATGCCAACCCCCCCATTCATGTCGCTTGTTCAAGATGGAATTTCTGATTTGACAGACATGTAGCAGCACTGGTTTGATGTCTGTGCCATGTCCTGTGTTGCAGCTACCGATAAAGTGGGCGTCATAGTCGGTGCAGTGATCGGCGCCCTGCTGCTGCTTCTCCTCCTCCTGCTTCTCATCTGGCTTCTGGTCTGCTGCTGCCACAAGAAACGCTACCAGAAGGAGGTTGCAAATGAAATTAGGTATTGCATCAGAGCTGGAGACCATTTCAAGTCTCAGTGGAGGGAAGAGAAATCTCAGATCACAGCTTCATGTAACTGGAACCTGTTTTACTTGGTTTCCTCAGGGAGGACGTTCGGGCCCCAGAGAGCAGGCCGAGCAGCAGGAACTCCAGTACGCGTTCAGCGTTGCAATACCGCACCCATCATGGGATGCAGTACAACGCTGTGGCCAGTCCTCTGCAGAGTATCAGCGAAACCGGCCAGATCTACAGGGCTGGCAGTGATGGGCCGGTCACTGAGGGGAAAACCACTTCCCTCAACTATGACCCTCAGTATGGATATGCTGTGTAGCTGCAGGCGTGAAGCGACACTTTCTGATGCAAAATATTTAAAGCTATTTGTGAAGAAGTCTCTGAGCAAAGTGTGTAGACGACTTGAGGAGAATGGCGGCCGAGCTGGTGTGGCTCAGACAGGTTGACTGTCACGACGCACCGTGACGCATTGCTGCCAATGTAAACAAAAAGAACTGGTTCTCCAGTCACCATTACATACTACTGTTTGCTTTAACTGTATGTAAAATGTAAATAGAACACAAGTATTTTTTTTATGAAGGTGTGTGTCTCTTTTCTTTTTTTCATATGATCAATCATGCTTTTTAAAGTGTATAAAATAAATCCTAAGACTCGCTGACTGAAGTGCATTTTGTTATCTCTGGACAGAATAAGATTCAGAATTGTTTGAGTCACATCTCTTTGAAAGGAAAATCCATTTATTTACCTTTTGTTTTCAACCTTTTTCGAGCCAAGGCACACTTTTTTTTTTTCACAGAAAAATCACAAGGCAAACTACAAAACAAAATGTTTTTTATTTTTTTATTTAAAGTCTATATTGTTAGTAAAAAGTCCATCTCATCAAAGCCTCTTGAACAGAAATTAGAGAAACACAAGAGGAAGGAATTTTATCTTTCACCGGGGCCTGTTTGGATGAACACAGAGCTGCATTTTTTAGACCAGTGAGGTGAATTTGGGAAATTTCTCAGGGCACACCTGGTAACCTCTCACGGCACAGCGGTTGAAAAACACTGCTTTACCCTGCAGAAATCAAGAATATTGTCAGAACTTTGACAGTGAGGTGTTACGACAGGAAAGCAGTCATTAGCTTCCAAGCAATCTAATCAGAAATGTGAATAAAAGTTGAATTTAAACATTCTGATCTTGTCAAGGAAGCCATCTTATAGTTGCTCTTCTGTGTACATTAAGAAACTATTAGTCTGATTATTGGTAGTAATTTTTCTCCATGATCATCTTCTCTACTTTTTCCCCCTGGAAATATTTTCGTTGGCAGAAGAAAGAGTTGTAAAATAAACTTTGTGTTGTTTTTACAGCTAGTTATCAACCTAACTACACAGCTGAGGCACTAACCTGTAGCTGACACCTTTAGCAGGCAGAGTCAGCACTGTGCCTGCAGCCTCTCTTCTCTTTAAACCCAATCATGCCCTGATTTCACTTTCAAAAGGTGCACGTTGAATTAATAAAAAGCAGCTACGAGTGATTCTGGTTGATGGGCTTCGAGCAAAAGAAAAAAACTCTTTCTCTGCTTCCTTCACAGATACAGATCATGCTGTGATAAACACACACACACTCACACATCAGCTGTGTGTGTGTGTCATCAGGACATAAAATGACCCGTGAAGGATGCGGACGTTTTTGTTTGTATAAATGTGACTCAACTGCACATCCTCAGAGCCTTTTTTTTTCCTGTTTTTGACAGACGTGCAGAAAGCAGGTAAAGACATAACAGATCTCAGATGTGACACTTGCAACATCATTCAAATTTAATAACAAGTTTCTGTGTGTAGGATAACCTCTAACACGGCTGGCATTTATCAAAATGAGGGGAAAAAAAAACCCTGCTCCCTCTGAGTCTTCTTCCCATTCAGGTTAAAGGAATCGCAGTTTTAAAAGAGTTTTCAGGGAGTCGTGCAGAAAAGTGTCTTCAAAATTTGACTCTAGATTGTCTTGTATCTTCTTTTTTTTAAACTAAAACATGGTGATGTTTTTAAGGAAGCGTTTTACTTTGGATCTTGGTTGACAAAGTTAACTATAAATGTGGAACACTCTTCCCTGAGACGTTCAATACAGGCGTCTGACAGGATGTAAAATCAGTGATTCAGAAAACATAAAACCTGCATTTAATTAGAAGCTTCACAAAAAGAACAGAATACTGAAATTAAATGATAGTGAAGAATGTATGCTCACTTAGAAGTTACTGCTACGACTACATAATCTCATCTTTTGATAGGACTGTTGAGATGATAAAAGTTCTGAAAGTTACGTGTTTTTCTAATCGTGCTCATATCATTATTTTAAGTTGGCGTGATCATTTAGTTTTTCCTGCTCTGCTTTGAACAGGTGAACTGAATCATGCTAAAAGTGTGAACATAAAGTCAGCGCCTTCCTGTGCTTGAACTACAATAATAAAAGAGTTGCATAAGCTGAAGGTGATCTTTGAGTGGTTTGCTTTTCTTGTCAGATAAATGGGCCGGCTGCTGGTCAGGGGTTTGTAAATATGTGGTGCTGCAGCAGGAAAAACCATTTGCAAGTGGTGTGTGGTAGATTGTGGGCTATCTCAGCTGTCATGCTGCACTGACAGACATACAGTAAAGACCATATCAAACACATAAGCTGGCCAACCTGCAAATGCAAATGCTGCTCCACCACTACCTGCGGTCAGATGTGATGCAAATCATGTGCTTCTGTATAAATCCCTGAGAGGAAACGCTTATTTCCAGAGAGTTAACTTTAATGTCTGCATTGTAGACAGAGCTCCTGGAGGTGATTAATTTTTAACAAAAACCGCATTGACTCAGGCAGAGCATTTTGATTATTAGGAAACTAAAAGAAAATAAGCAGAGACCTTCAGAGGAATTCAAGTGAATGCGAAGCCTCATCTGATCCAAACGAGCTTCATTTGAGGTAGAGTAGAAAATGTTTCTCACCCTGTTATTATTACTAATCTTCTTGTTTAAGCTTCATTTTGCACGTGACCACCTAAATTTCAGTTTTCCCATATTTTATCTTAATCCAAAAGAGAGCACTTTACCTGATTCTTTTATGTATTTCAAAAGCTAAACATGTGATTTTCTTTTCCTCAGGCCCCAAAGATGAACTGGGACCAATTCCATGATGTGATATAAATGAAGACTCGTCTGTGGTTTTCTTTTCTTTCTTCCTTCTTGTCATCTCTTTGAACGCAGTGAAAACAGGCCACTTGAAGAGCCCCACACAGCTTGCAGAGTCTGACACAGAAATATTAAATTATTCTCAGAAGTTTGCGCTGCACATGTGTTCGGGGTAAAAATTATCATCATGTTAGAGGAGGCTACACTGACCATCTGGATCTTGTCAGGCCTGTTGGCCGTCACGACTGTCTTCTTTAATGTCTACATCTTTTTGACGAGTCTGTGGAGCAAGAAGGAGAAAAAACAGAGGAGTCCCAGTGATACGATCATCATGGCTCTGTCGGTGGCTGATGTGACTCACCAGCTGGGGAGTTACTTCTGGATGACAATGGACGGGGTGGATAGTAAGTGCCTTGTTGCTAAGTTGTTCTACACCGTTTTGCTGCTGCTTATTTACAGCTTCAAGTTCACCATTATGTGGGACAGCAGCTTTCTCACTTTCTACTACAGCGTTAAGCTGGTCAGCACTCCCAACCGTTGCTACACACACATCCAGGCCATCATCCTCAGGCATGTGACCTTAGGGGTTGTTCTCGTCCCCCTGTGTGGCCTGGCTACCTGCATGCCCATGCTCGTTGCATTTCGCCCTGACAACGTCACATATGAGCACATGGACTGTGGGGTTTTACTACCAACCAGCAGGTCTGGCAAGATTTACGACGTTCTTTATCTGATCCTCTCTGACGTACTGCCGGGGTTCATCATGCTGAAGTGCTGCATCTCCATCTCTGTCCACCTGGCCATCCATCTCCGCCAAATGAAAACCAGCACCAATGGCGCTCACCTCCCAAAGCTCGGCACTCAGATGAGAGTGATCCAGATGGCTCTGTCTCTAGCGGCCAACTTCCTCGTCTTCCTCATAGTTGATCTGTACGTCAACTATCAGATCGTGGTGAACCATGACAAGTCTTTGGGGGTCACATTCTTTGTTACATCGATCTACACAACTGTCACTGCCCTGGTGCTCATCTATGGGAAGAAGACTCTTTGGAAAGCTCTGATACACGACTTTAATGTCTGTGTGGATGAATTTCCATGTTTGTCTTGTCTGAAGGTGCCGGAACATCAGGACACACCTGGTCCTGCGCAAGATGTTAAAAACTAAAAGGTCAAATCACGTCGAGCTACAAGCCTTTTGTTTTTTAAGCATCACCTAGTCGTTGTCAACTATTTAAAAGAAATGTTGGAAACACTTTATAATAATGGTACAAATCACATACCTAAGTAATGTGGAAGTCATGATTTTGATGTCATGATTATTTATCATGAATTCCTGTTGCTCATCATGAACTAATGATGATCTCAATGTTGATTCATGTGATTACTTGACCCCTAATTGATCATTAATTAATGAACCTCAGCAGATGGCTGCTCTCCCTGAGCCGGGTTCTGCCGGAGGTTTCCTTCCTGTTAAAGGGCAGTTTTTTCCTTCCCACTGTCACCGTGTGCAGCTCAGGATGGGGGATTGGATCCAAGTCATGACTCAATGCAATCAGTTGGTTTCCATGATAGGATCTGTATGAATTGGCTCAAAATGATGTGTTATATTGATTTGTGTATGTAAAGTACCCTGTGACAACATTGTTGTGAAGTGGCGCTATACAAATAAAGTTGAATATTGAGTTTGTTACTTCATCAATATGTCAGCAATTGTGCCAGTTTAGATACAAATATATCATTTAATTCAATGCTACTTTTTTCATTTATTTTTATTTAAAGCAACACACTTAAAATGTTCACTTAGGTGAACATGGATGTAAAAGCGTTTGAAGGGATAATGAGGGTTTTAAAATCACTGTATTAATGCAGTACATTTAACAAAGATATAACACTGGTATGTATGGAAAGGCTTTATATAAAATACATAGCTGCTTTAGAAACAACAAAACAGAAAATAAATAAGTAAATAAACCAACAATCAACCTTTATTGATAGTCATCCAAAGTGCTTTTACATCCATGTTCACACAAATGAACTTCTTTGAGTGTGTCTGCCATAAATACAAATGAAAAGAAAATCAGTAGCAGTGAATTAAATGATACGTTTCTATTTAAACTGGCAAATATGTCAACATATTGATGAATTAACAGTAAACTATTGTTCATTAATTGATGATTAATTAAGGATCAAGTAAACACATGAATCAACTTTGAGATCATAGTTTATGATGAGCGACAGAATTTCATGATAAAGTCTTCATTAATAAATACATTAGTTCATCACGAGTTACATTTTACCTGAGTATATGATCTGTATCATTACTGTAAAGTGTTACCGAAATGTTGATTTACTTTTTATCCCTTAGTGCGAGCGCTTTCAGCAAAATCCAACATCCTGCTGTGTCATCAGTAAGATGCTTTAGCTGTGTTAGAGCATGAAAAGTAGAGCTGTTTAAGTGATACATACAGCGCACAGGTAACCAACATGCCATGCAAATCACAACCTTATCAGACTACACCTGATAAACATCAATATTTCAGCAGAACAAATAATAGTCAGCTCTGCAAAACATATCTCCAAGCATGGTTGCATTGACATGATGCAAGTCTGCGCCCATCTAAAATGTTAAAAAATGCATGTGACTGTGGTGAGAGTACAGAGCATATTAATAAAACAAGACTGTACACACAAGCTGAATTTTTATTTCATGACGGAGGTTTTAAGAGTGTTCTCTCAGCCAGGTTTCTGATGGTAGCAGCAGCACATGGGGACCTCAGTGGCTTGCTTGTTAGTGGAAGGATGCCAGGCCAGGCACCCACCTGCACCTTTGGAGTGGGAAAACAACACTTCCTAAGGAAAAGTAGCCATCTCCTCTGTCTATATGTAAAAAGGGGGGGTGTTGCTGTGAAGCTGGATGTTCCTTAAATGTGCACTCAAGCCCAACAAACTTGCCCAGAATAAACAGAGATTTGAAGAAAAAAAAAAAAAAAAAAAAGAAATGCAGCAGACTTCTTTGTGACGCTACATTAGTTCACACCCTCTGGCACCACCTAGTGAGGTTCAAAGCAGAGACACAATAGTGCAGCTAATCCCTGCAGAGGCTTTGGATCCCTCCAGCAGATAAGTGGACAAAGCAAAAAAAGGGCATATTTTTCTTTGATGCAGGGGAACTAAGACATGCGAAGGCTTGGACTTCCATCACTGCCATCCTCCTACAGCTGCTGGAGGTTCAACGTGACACTTCATAGTAAATACTTCAATATGACTTCACACTGCAACATGGCAGCGGTAAACTCTTACAATATTCTGTAAGTTTACTTTTTTTTTGTTTTAGTCATGACAAATACAAATTTGATTAAAACAAATCCATCTAATTAGTTAAAAAAAAAAAAAGTACTTGTTTTCATGCATCGCTAATGATAGATGATGAATACACAAGTATTTTTTTTAATTATAAAAACCTCAAAAATGATGGAAAAAAATAAAAGGCAATAAAATTTTGCAACTGTATTTTGCTGAATTGGTTGAAACTTTATTTAACAAACATATGTTCAAAGACATAGTTGCTTTGGCCATGACTTTTGGAAAATATAAACTTGTGTGTGTGTGTGTGTGTTTCACGTCATCTCAATACATTTTCAGCACATCCAATGCACTTGAGCCTCCAGATCGTTCTGAAAGCTTCTCCTTATTTATCCAATAGACACCATATAAAAATTTTAGTTTGCTCAGATCGATACTTTCTGAAAAAAGGTCAAATAAGACATCATGTGTCGGGGCGATTTTCCTGTGTCCCAAGTTTTTCCTCTATTTTAAAGTGTGAATAGCTCAAGAACAAACTGAAATCTGGTACAACAAACTCTCACAAAATATACAAAAAGATTTTTGTCACACACTATAGCTGCCAGGCATGCCAGCCCCTCAGTTGCTGCTGTTTGTTCTGGATCTGTTGACTTCTCTCATTGAATACTTTTTCAACAAAAAGCACCTTTAGGTAAAATATATCTAACAAACTCCACAAAAAATGATAACGATGCCAAGTAAGATCTAGCAAAGAGAGAGGGGATATTACGTCTCCAAGTTTTAAAGTTAAAGAGTTGAACTTATTTTGTGGAGCTTCAAAATTGAAATCTAACAGGTATAGCAAATGTTAATATGTGATTTGAAGCTCTGTCCACTGGCCAAACATGGCAGCAGCGTTAGCAGGACGGAATAAAATGAAAAGGAAGTTCAAAGAGAAAACGACTGTGCTGGAAATTGGGGAAGATGTAAAATCTAATAAAAAGGGGAGAACACAGTCCAGACATTGGCTGCAAGCGAAAAGTCACATGGCAAAAACCGTGCTTTCATCTTTTATTCTATAACAATGTAATTAATTAGTTTCTGCAAAAACCTCATTTGAGAAAGAGCTTTTCAGATGTAGAGAAAAAAAATTATGGTAGAATATCAGAATGAAGAAGAAGAACAATAAAATAGCTGAAGCAACTCGATCGAAGTATCTTGTTTGGAAGTATATCACTTGAGATTATGCACTTAGTAATTGTCCAATTACTGGAAAGTTATATATATGTTTTGGACATTCTTGTAGAAAAACCAAATATGTTTACATAGTTTTGGTTCAATTAAATAGAAACTGCTTGTGTTGGAGACAGGATAACAATACAACTCAAGGTTGACCACAGACGTGCCACTGGCAATGTAAGCAGGCTGTAAAGACACCAACTATGGAAATGAAAGGAACAATCCTGCAATGATTAATGTCCCATCAGTTCAATGAAAAGTTGTAAATATGTTACGTTACGGAGGATGTTTCTATGGAGATGTTCCCTGGCATCCAACAGGAGCTGGCAGTTACAACACTGCTCTCTCTGCATGACTGAACATCACTACAAATGTTCATTGCTCCCGAGACCTGCATGCATACTGATAGCCCGTACCTCACTATCTGACAGGAGGGAACAGGCCATTAACAATCCAGATTAGCAAGAGCAGAACCCACCATAAACATCTTATAAACCTCTCCCTGCAGATGGTCTGGACCGATAATAACCTCTCAGCTCATGCATCACTTTGAGCTACAGCGGCATCATTTACCTACATGTATCCCAATTGTATTTGAAAAGCATAAATCACAAGTTTTATGCCAGCTTGTTCGATGTGTTGAGCTTGAATGGATAATTTTTCATGCAGCATCCAAGTGACTGTGTGAGAGCAGCGTAGTGCAGAGTTCGACTGAGAGCACACAGTATCTGTGTCCTCTCTGCTGACAGGATTACAGTGAAGTAATGTAGATAATGCCTTTCTAAAATAAATATCAGGTCAATGTCATCAAAAAAAAAAGAAAAAGAAAAGGAAGGAAAAGAGGGAAAGTCTTTATTTTTGGTTCAGTCAACAGCTTGTTCATTTCAGAAAATATCCCGAGGCACTGAGACAATATTTCTGTAATGCTGGTTATGGAATCTGTAGTGCACATCAATCCCTTGTAAAACAACTAAAACCTAAAAATAAACCTCAAATACTCACATCAAATCAATGTGATCAGTCTGAAAACATCGTGCATGCATAGATTTAACAATATGAAGGCACATACATTTTGATCTCTTTAAAAAAAAAAGCAAAGTACAGTGCAAAGTAAAGCAGTCTGTTGAAAATGTACTAAAATGACTGCATTGAAACTAAACCATCTCTGTCCAGCCTGGTTGTGTAAATTTATCAAGAAATACTGCAGTCAATAGAAAGCATTGATCCAAAGTTAAAAGATGAAACGTCACTTTATAACAAAGCCGAGCTGAATTTAATAAACAATAAGCGCCAAGCTTACAGCACTGATGCTTCTGTTAAGATACCATTTAACATGTTAGAAGGCGCCGTTGTGTTCGCAGGGTAAGTATGCAATGAAACCCGAAGCAGGATAGCTTAGCTTAAAAATTAGAAACAGCAAGTTTGGCACTGTTAGATGACAACAGAATCAGCCAATCAGTGCTCAGATGCCACTGTTTACTAACGATTAACAGGAAGTAATGTGACTGACTCCTCCACGGCCACCTTGAACCATTTTTTTTAGCAGTACTGAGAGGTTCCCTGGCAGCCACACATAACCTTTGTACTGCAAAACAAAGAATGATCACAGTTTCACTAACTAGAAAAAAGGAAGACGACCTGTTTCCTCCACTTCTTAATGCAAAGTCCAGCTATGCTCTTGGCTTCAGCTACAGATTTACTTTACAAATACAAATTAGGAAGCTTGGTATCAATTATTTCATAATATGTACTGTAAACAAAAACTAAATAAAAAAAACAACAAAAAAACCCCCACAAAATAAAATGGTGTATTCCTCAAAATATGGAAGCAATTCCTTAAAGGAAAACTGCACTTCCACTGAACATCTGGGAAGCATCCGTTACAGCACCGAGTTCATAATAAACAACGAAACAAATGCAGAACCTGCACCACATTCAATAATGCCGTCCAGTGTTGCTGAAACTCCGTGGTTTAGGAAAATTACTTTGGTCATAATACAAGTACACACAATCGACAAACATGAAACCGACTCATTGCAAACTAACAGTGACATTCTGTACATTATATTCCCTGCTCTTAGTCAAGTTTTACATGAATCTAAGGCAGCTTCTTCCTGATCGTATGGAATGCTGTTAAACAGCCTGGGGGGAGGGGGGGGGGGGGGGGGGAGTGGAGTGGAGGTGATGGGGGTGGGGGGTGAGTCATCCAGTGTCTCTCCGTATCCACATCAAAAAATAAAACATGACTTTGCAGCATTGTTCATTCTTATTCCCTGCTATTTATTTTAAAAAACAACCTCATAGTGACTCATTTTGAAGGAAAGACTGTTTCATTACCTTAAAAAGCACAAAGAATCTCAGACTGTACCTAAAATTTACCCTGAAAAACAACACAAAGCAGAGAAAAAAAAAACAGACCCATCTCTGCAGAGCCACATCCTCTTATGACCCTGCATGTTTTCATCATTTAAACAACTAGAAACAACTCCATTACCTGTGAAACGTAAGCGCACATGACTGCCTGGAGTTGTGAGGAACCTGAATCAGACAGAAATGATTGTTGCAGAAATTCCTGCTTTCTGTACCCAACTGTGATGTTTCCACAATACCACAAATGAGACTGTGCTTTCATCGCAGTCAAATCAGGGAATTAGTGAAACTTCAAAGTCTGTGCGTAGGTGTAGCCATACTGGGGGGGGTGGGGGGGGGTTCTCTTCTCTCCTACGAGGGGAACATTGACTTTCGAGTTTTGGGAGGCGGCGGAGGAGGCTTGCTCTCAATTTTCACTGGTAACGGAGGAGTGAACTGCAGAGAAAGGGAGGGGAGAGCTCGTGTTACAGCTTTAAATAAAAATAAAAACAGAATATTTTAACGTTTACTTGTCATTAAATATGCATCAGGGAGGGGTTGTTATTTTCTCCCAGCACATTCACCTCTGAAGAGAACCCGGGGTTGTCAATCTCATGCGGGTGTTTCTTTGGAGGCATGGGTGGGGGAGTCCCTGGGGTGTCAATGGTATTGGCATCATTGTCACTGAGAAGTGATGAATAACCTGGGAAGGGTGGGGAGGGAGAAATAAAAGCTTTTCAGACCGCATGCATCTGTGTGACCTGATTAGGTCTACAGACTAGAATGTGCTTACAGAAAGACAGTCTGCAAGAAATTGCTCCTTTTTTGTGTGAAAGACACAGCTGTTAAGGAAAAACAAGATGCTGGCATGCGGTGTGGTGTTTGTCAGAAGCAGAGTACGTTGATACGTACTGGAACTGCGAGGTGTGTTTGGAGTGTGTGGAGAGGCAGGGAGTGGGCTGAGTGGGTTGGACAAGCTCGGCTGAGATGAAACGCCCTGGAAGAGGGAGAGGGTGACCCGCCGGTCTCCCAGCTGTAAACTTTTAGGTCTCTGTTGTTTCTCTGGCTGATTCTGGAATAAAGGGAAAAACTATGTTTATATAAATACATAAAACTTGCATGTGAAACAAAGCAGCAGAAAGGAACGGTTCCTAATTCACTCAGGAATACCGAAAAGCTTTATTCAAATTGACACGGTGTGATGTAAGTAACTTAGAAAGCTGCCTTTGCAGGAGAAAACACATCCTCTTTAAATGTTAAGGTATTATATATCTGAACAAAGTGAAATGAATAAATTCATTAAAGTAAAAAATAATGTTTTAGCAAATTTTAAAAATACGAGACATAAGCAGGACTATCATTTATGTAACAAAATGCTTAAAGTGAAGTAAAAGTGCAGAAAACAACTAGTGCTTCGATGTATTTAATTCCTGCATGATACCACATGTATGATGTATTTCATCATCGTGAAGGAATTTTCAACCACTTTCCATTTAGCCTTACTTCAGTTTAGTGAGTATTTTCTTAATAATTATTTCATTTAAAAAAATGGATGGATGATAAGAAATTGCCTTTGAATGTTGGAAAAACTAAGATAATAGTCTTTGGTAATAACAAAGATGATATACACATGCATACAGATAATGAGAGGATTAAATATGTAAAAAAATGAAATTCCTGGGGGTGATTTTGATGATAAAATTAGTTGGAAAGCCCACATCAGAAACATACAAAACAAAGTGGCAAAGAATATTTCAATCATAAATAAAATTAAGCTGTTTCTGGATTACCAGTCACTTGTTATTCACTGACATTACCTTACTTACAGTACTGTGTAGAGGTCTGGGGCTACAAATATAAAACCACACTTCACTCATTATTAATACTACAACAAAGGGCAGTTTGTGTTTTACATAAAGCTGGTTATTTGGATCATACAAATTCTTTGTTTTTACAGTCCAAGTCACTAAAACTCCAGGATCTGGTGAATTATCAAACAGCACAATTTATTTTTATGGCTAGCAGGAACTTATTACCACACCTTGTACAAAAACTTTTTAGTCAGAGAGATGGGGGGTGTAGATAGACTGTGAGGGAACATCATATTCAAAATGCCCTTGGTGAGATGCAACTGGAAAGGTTTTTGTGTGTCTGTCTGGGGGGTTAAACTGCTGGGAGAAAATCACAGGCAGTGTCCAAATGACCAAAAATCTAAGTCAATATACAAAGACATGATAATTGAGCAGTACTGAAGTAATATAGAATGAATGCTGCTATTGTTTTCTAATAATATTATTATTGGTATTATTACTGCATTGCTCCATCACTGATTATTGTATTCTTGTACATTATGACATAAAAAGGATTATTTCTATTATTATTTTTACTATACAGGTATTACTAATATACTGGTTTGCTACTGTTGTATTGCTATTGGGTTACTATTGTTATTGACATTGTATTGCTCATCACTGGGGTGGGATTACATATAAGTTTATGCTTCTACAGATTCCTTTTGAACGTTTTTCTATTTTTTTTTTTTCCTTGTTTTTGTTTTTTAGATTTCATTATGTTCAAATATACTTTCTAAACTAAACTAAAGTTCAGGTCTGGACTTTGACCTGCAGCACTGTGACTCTTTGTCTGGATGAAACTGAGGTGAACTTTATGTCAAAGCGTTTATAATAATGGACTTCCTGCAGGGTCCAGTTGCACAACCCGCTTTTATCCCAATGTTTGCTGTCGGACTGATGGCCTCACATTTAATTCTACAACACTCTGGTTTACAGAGGAGTTTATGGCTGACTCAGTGCAAAACAATACTTAATTATCAGCCTGAACAAGTTTTACAGCTGGTGCAAGACATTTATGAAATGATATATGTGTTTGTTGTCCTGTGCATTTTCACCACATATGTCTATATTGGTCTAATCTGTCTAAAAGACATTGTTCCAGTAGTGTTGTAGTCAGTTTCCAGTTGTAATCTGTGTTGCCATGTTCTTTTTAAAGTGGAACTATTATGTGCATTTCAGGCTAATTTATTTTTATTTCTGAGACCAGAAGGGCTGCGATTGATCGGGTTATTGTCACAAATCGCTTTATTTACTTCAGACTGACCCTCTCTGTAGGCTGTCAGATCAGCCTGTGGGAAAAACGAGTGGATTGAGACTCTTCCGCATTAAGCCCCGCCTCCCGCCACTGCACTACATCGGGAGCGGTGGAAAACAGCAACCCACAGCAACGAATGCAGCAGGATGTCTCTCTTTGGTAAACTCACCAGCCATAGTTGGAATAAACTGATGTATTTGTACATGCCCTTGTTAACCAGTAGAAGGTAACCAATCACCGAACCTTATCCCCCGGGACGTCACAAGGATTTCCAAGTAGAAAAAATTCTCTAAAACGACGCGTTTTTCATCGCCATGGAAACCGAACAGAAAGAGAGCTGGAACTTAAACTCAAACTCAAACATGCGTTTGGGTGATAAAAAAACAGTGCCGTTCACATGTCTGATGAGGATTCAACACTGTAACACTGTAGAAATATCAGAAAACTGGAAATGCCATAATAGGACCCCTTTAAAGCGAGAAGGCTTTCTCTGAATAAGCTGCATTCTGGTGAAGTTGAACATTTAACATGATAAATGAGGCCTGGGAAGTCTGAGATGTAACTTTGTTTGCTTTGTTTTCACAGCTTCCTTGAACAGCCTTCAAAGCTTTCCACTTGTAAATAATCTTTCTCATTAAAGGACTCTAAAAGTTTGGGAATGGCCTATAGGCATAAAAAAGATGGACGGAGCCTCTGTGACATCACCCATAGGTTCCTGAAGAGCTGAATTGAAGCTCGGTGGGCTGTTCCTACCATCAAAAACTTGGCAGGAACATCCGTAGTCTCTTCCAGAAAATACAAATATGGGCAAAGAGGTGGAGCCTAGAGGGGAGGCTGTGAGCATCATGGTGGATGATTGACATCTAGCAAACTCCAAACTGGCTGCAGCTAAGAGATAACAGGAGCAAACCAGCTAACAGAGGTAGGCAGGCTAAAGCTAAGTCACGTTGTTAAGCAGCTAAAAACCACGGTTGTTCTACGTTCTTCTTACTCGAAGAGGGATTTTGGGTACCTGTCAATCAAAAGGACACGTCCCTAAATATGCTGAATTTTGAGATTAAATTACTTTTAAATGGAGGAGTTGGAAAAAAATTCACTCCCCCCACAGTTGTCATGAAGGTAAACCTGACTTAATAAATCTAAAATGTTTTTAGAACCAAACTGTAAACATGTTTATTTCTGCCATGAAGTTGGTCTTTTTAACATGGGAGTCTATGGGGTTTCGCTCTGTTTTGGAGCCCCTAGTGGATGAAGTGGGAACTGCAGTTTTTGGCACTTCTCCATAGGCTTCACCTCTAACCTCCAGAAGTTGCCACTTGCCTCTAACCTTCCCAGATTAATGTTTGCTGATGTTTTACCTCTTTGGCATTGTGTTAATACATCTATGATACTCCAGACCAGTAAAACCATCTGCTTTTACAGACATGTTCACACTTGCTGGTGATCAGGTATCTATCATTGATGAGCAGCATCTGGTTGGTACTTACCCACCTAAAGACCAGGTGATGACCTGCAGATTTTTACCATGTCCTCCCAGATAAAACCTTTAAACTGAAATATTGTCTACTTTCTGAGCCACTTGACGATCTTAAAAAACTGTAAATGTTAGCACATAAGGCTTACTTCATCAGCATCTGACTGCGTCTCCAGAAGAACTTGAGATTTGCTCACGCTCCACTCCTTCCTGTTCTTTCGAGCGATCCTGTTGTCCTCCTCGGAGCGGGATAGAACAGAAGCCCTGTGATCGCTGGGACGGGCCAACAAGGAACTGTTTGTTAATGACCAGAGGCAGAGAGAGAGATGCAGAAAGATGCACAATCAGATGGAAATTTGTTTTTTTGTAATTACAGCTGAACTTCAAAACAAGAGGGGATGGAGAGGTAGCGGCAAGAGGACGCAGGGACTGACTCTGTGGATGCAGAGCCGCTGGAGAGGCCGGAGGAGCCATTGGAGAGGGTTGAGATAGTGGACATGCGACGCAGAGTGGAAGACAGGATGTAGGGCATCACCACCGAGCCCACACGACTTTTCTTCTTCTCAGTCAGAGAGCAGGGCTGGGACACACAGATGGCATTAAGCATCGTTGGGGAATCTTACAGGGAAGGAGTAGAACGACAAGCAAAGCACGGGAACGTAATTGCCTGGCTAAAGGAAGATTTATGGTCCTGCACTAATATAATGTACACTCTGCTTCGATTGAGAAGCATTTGATAGGAAGGCGAGAGGGCCAATAGCGAGAGTTGGCACCCTCTTACTTTAAAGTGAGTTTGCATTTGGCAACGCACCAAGGTTATGACGCCATAATGCTTCTCCACTTTTTCCCGAAGGTCTTGGAAGCAAGTGACTAGACGATTGTGCAAGGGCTTCAGCTGCTCCGTCGCTTTCTCCCCATGGATTCGAATTCCATCTGCCAAGAGAGGGATCTGGGAGGGGAATGGGGGGGGGGGAATGTAATTACAGAAATGTAAGCTGCTTGAGGTAAGCGTCAATGATGCTAGAAGGATTTACCTGCAGGGCGATAAGATGTTTAAGGTTTTCAATGCGTCCGTGATCACCTGGGTGCTCCTGAATGTAGGCGTCTGTAAAGAATGCCTGCAAAAGATGAAAATTTGATGACGAATTGACAGCATTTCATGCAAGCTCGCTTGAAATGTAGCTGGCAGCAACAGTGAATAGGTTTCCACAGCCTTTCAGAGAGTCCACAGTGGAAAACAAATTTGTAGTTAATACACAAGGCCGGCCAGACATTGTGCCAGTAATAAGGTTTACACAGAGACTTATTTATCCACGTTTCAAGCTGTGAGATTTTTCTTTTACTAGTGTAGCTTGGAAATGTTCTATCACTTTCGCTGCTGAAGCAGATTCAGTTAACACCTAAGACGAAACAGATCAATAATTTAATAAAACCATGCAGACTGCAAATACAAACATTAAAAAAAAAAAATTATGTGTTTTTAGCTGCAGCATAGATTGTGGTATTGTCTCCCGAAGCCTTATGAATACCAGAATGACCTACAATGTCAGACTCACTAAGTAAAAATAAATCATGTAAATACATGATGAAGCTAATCTAATTAGTTAATGAATAAATGAATAAAATAAAAGTTAATGAATAAAATTCACTTAATTTAAAGGTTTGATGTGATTTTGTGTTTCATTCACATTTTACTGGGAATAAGAGTTTTTAAAAGTGGAGCTATAAAGTGACCAAACTGATTCATGCTAATCAGAAGCATGTTTTATAGTAGTGACATAAAAGATTAAACAAAGCCCGAGCAGAGCGCTCTCAGCTCGTTCACACTGGGAGTGAAGTAAACTCTTTTCAGTAAAAATCAAGAGCAGGAGAGTTTTAACATCTCACTTCACTTAATGATTACAAGTTAAGGTTGGAAGCAGATAAAAAAAAGGAATAGCCGATATATATATATACATATGTATATATATACATATGTATATATATATATATATATATATATATATATATATATATATATACATATGTATATATATATATATATATATATATATATTTTTTCTTTTTTTTACCTTTAAGCTGGAAAATCCACTGCAAATAATTATCTCTTACTGGAAGATATTTTTACACCTCAAACGAAGCAACGGGGTTGTAAGTCTTTGTACTTCAAAGTGTCTCTTTTATGCACATTTCAGTCCAGTTTATTTAAATATGCAAGTCCGGAAGGGCAAAATATAATAAAGCATTTTCCACAAACCCCTTCATTAATTTTGTAATGATCCTCTCAGATCAGCCTCTGCCAGGAACCAGCCAACAGAGAAAACTCCGCCCTATGTCCTGCCTGCAGGCTGCGTCTGATTGGTCAACAGCTAGGAGTAGTTATACTGAGCAGTAGGGTTGCACAATTAATCATTAAAGAATTGCGATCTCGATTCATACTTTTATACGGTCTCATTTTCAAATGACGATGATTTAAAAAAAATTAAAAAGACCACAAATGCACCGCATTTCGAACTGGGACATCACCTGCATAAAAACAAGCGCTCCCTCTTTCTCCCTCAACAAATGACAATGGCGGATCCTTTTACCATGTGACGCAGATTCCGGCAGGTTGGAAAAAATTTGGCGACGTTCTCGCTAAATCTGGCGACTTTCAAAACGCCCTTGGCGACTTTTTTTGTTAATAGCGACCAGCGACAAATCTAGCGACTTTTACTGGAGTTATTGGAGACTTTTCTGGCTTACAGAGTGGGATGTAAACTAGCATCATTTCTGTTGTC